>NW_006916325.1:89212-183119 GCF_000464535.1 Endocarpon pusillum Z07020 | reverse complement strand
TATTGATATAATTCTATATCTGTTGGGTTCGCCCGCACAGGTTCAAATCCTGTTGGTGTCGATGTTGTTTTGCACTATATTTTTTGCAAAGCTTTATGCTGGCCTCAGAGGTGGAGTACATTGCGGCCTGTAGGTGGATGGAGGCCAGCCTCATACGTGAGGAAGTATTGGAAGGGACAGTCAACTGTCCATAATATATTGAGCTGTGCCGAGGTGAAAAAGGCAATACAGGCAACTTCTACATAAGGGAAGTCCATTGTTCACTCCCTTCATTGTTCGATACCAATCTATGTCTCCGGTATTGCAATGACTGAAGACTCATACTAGGCACCAACTGCAAGCCGATAATTATAGAATGCCAATCGCAATATCACCTTTGATCTTTGCGATAATTCGAATATCCACATCCAGATTCAGTTTGATGTGAATCTTCAAATTACCCTGGACATCGCCTGCCTCGTGCGTTCCCTTCCTGTCCTCCTTCTTATCTTCTTCGCGAGCACCTGCGTTCCCTTCTGGCTCGCTGTGGGTTGATTAGCTCGCCAGCGATCAGTACAAGTCGAATGCGCTACTCACGCCATAGCTGACGGACTATCGTCTGGATCCAGTGCTTCTATATTGCTTCGACCTTTCCCAACTAGCCTTGTAAGAGTATTTGCGCAGTAGCGTAGAATGGACAAGAAGTACAACTTCCAGCTCAGGGAGGGCTTGTGGAAGAAGCTTGAAGGATGAATAATGAAAGGAGAGAGTTGAAAGAATGCTCAGAATCTTCAGAAAAGGTGGGTGCCAACCGAAAAAGGACACAGACTGGAGTCGTGACCAGACTCCTTCGTCCTTTCGACGCAAGAACAATTGTACCTGACAGGGATTGAGGCTGGCTTGCGCCTCTGTCACCAAGTTGCCAGGTTGCGATATGAAAGGAGGGATGATCTCATGCTTAGCTGGCTGCAAATGTCTTGACTAAGAGCCTAGCCTGCTTGGATAGTCTTGACCCACAGGAAATGCCAGCCAATCAACAATTTTGCGTAATATAGTATGTAGATCACGAAACGAGGTTGGATGTCGAGGGTCGGCGTACCCGAGCGACCTCTAGCGAGAAATATGTTGTGTCATGGCTTTCGGACCTCATGCACGCCAAAAGCCGGAGTACCAGCAACCCGGGTTCTGTCTTCACATGGGGCAGATTTGCCAGAGTTTGATGGTACCCTCTCTGATTCGTGTGGGTGAACAGAGTACGGGCTTTCTAGTATCGACATCGATCAAGTGGACAATTCCATGTTATTGGAAGTGCGTCATCTCGCTCTTCACCCATGCACGGACCACTTCTGCCACGCATGCAACGGACTGAGTAAACTCTAAGTTTATGAGCTGGTTTTCCACGATTCTCGTACCGATCTCACGATCTCACGTTCGCTGACCAAGAGCTCTGTGCTTGTGCTTTGCATACATCCGACTATGTTCCTTTTGCGCACGTCCACTGTTGTTGCCTATACTTAAAAGGTAACCTTTAGCATTGTGTGGTTTTGCGAAATGGTACTCGGCCTGCTCTCACTAGCAACGGCCGTCCCACTTTTAGCCACCTCTACCATTCAAATTCAAGACAGTGCGCAAAAGCATCAGCAGCAAGGAGAGAGCGGTCCAGCAAGCGGAGATGCCAGCGGCGATTCCAGTTGGAAGACTCAAACATGCCATCTCACGGTCAGGTGTACAGAGCGCATGAGTGATGCACGGAAGAAGGCACTGAACGGTTGTAACATCGTTCTGCGCGACGGTGGTCTTTTCGCCTCAAGCCCAAACACGCGAGTCCACAGTGGTCATCCCTTCACGGGCTATCTCCTACCTTTCCCGAATTCCAGCTATCTTGGCTTGGTGTCGACCATCTCGAAAGACCCGCCAATGCTCAATTGGATTTATATAGATCGCGAGACGTACGAGGTGAAATATGGAGTCCGGAAAGTGTCAGAAACGCAGGTCACAGGGCCCTTCGACTATAAAACAGGGGTTGTCTCGATGACTATCACCCCTTCTAAAGGGGAAGTTGAAAGAAATGAAGAAGGTGAGAAAAGACTGAAGCTCAACAACCGTGAAGGTTTTGTTGCAGTCGAAGAGGAGGAGGATGTGTGGAAATTATATTTTGACGTCGATAATGATGGCTTGAAAGGGGTCAAAGCTGGTAACAGTGGCAAAAGAAATGCGGAGATTGATCTCATAAGAGTTCTCGCAGACGAAGAAACAAAGCCACTCTAGGGATCCAGAATAAGATGTTGCGCGAAATATCAGAACGTAACGCAAGCTCGTGTTCGGCAAGACGCCTGTAAGGAGCCTACCGTCCAGGTCTGAATCGTAAGGCAGACATATCGTAAAAGGTTGGGGACGGACGTTGTCAAAGATAGGACTGTCAGAATCCCTGCGTATATGATACGTATCTGTTACGTATTAGCATGATGGTACCACCAGGGGGTGTCAAAATTCATTTTACCACAATTTGCGCCGAAATTTAACCGAATTAAGTCAACAACTCAACCACGCGTTTTCTACACAAATTCTCTTAATCAATTGAGCAAGATGAGTCCTCCTACTACTCCAAATAAGGCTATTAAGCACAGAGAAGCTGATACTTTGAAGAAAACTCGTTTTTTCGAAGCCTATGACTCCCAAATGCGCGGAATTGAATCTCTTGCTCTTGAGCACGATATCACGAAACAAACAGCTTATAATTGGCTCAGAAAACGTCGAATTCAAGGATCTCCTGCTTATCGAAGAAATCGAAAGCTCTCAGAGCGTCTGGGTCGAAATCAAAAGCTCACAAATCAACAAATTCAACGCTTGTTATCCCTTTCAAATCCTGTTCGAAATCAATATTATGAGCATCAAATTGAGCATTTTCAACTATCTTGTAGTGTCTGTACACTCTAAAGGACACTTAAAAAGCGTGCAAATAATGCCTGACGTTACAAATCAGTCCGAATCAAGCAAATTTCGTCTAGTAATAAGAAAAAACGGAAGAAATATGGTCAAGAGCATCAAAATCAAACCATTCAAGATTTTTGGTCCAAAATCTATTTCACGGATGAGGCACATATAGATCCATCAGAGGTTTTTCAGCAGTACATTCTACAGGAAGAGGGTACTCGATATAAACCAGAAAATGTACAGGAAAAATGTCACGTGTCACGTTGGAAGCAGGCGACGAGTGCGCGAGATCTTCAGCCCATGTTGAGTGCTATCCTAAGACTGAAGAGTCGACGGTGAGGGCCCTGGGGTCGCTTCTATATAGCAAGCATGCCCCTTACTAACGTCTAGTGCTAATCAATACCCGGCGCCCTAGCGCTAGCGGGCGACAAGCATGGCAGCCGTGACAAAATACCTAAAAAGAAGAGAATAAAGCTTCATATTACTACTTGGATTAATTGGTATTTAAAGGCTAAAAAACTAGAGTTCTATAATGATGAAAATGATCATCTTAAGCCCTTAAAGAGACCTAGTAAGCCGCGGAAGAGGAAATATGAGACAGAAGAGCAATTCAAGCAGCGAATAGTTGATTAGGAGGCCAATTTGCCCCATGAAGTTGAGACAAAACCAAAAGGCAATTCAATGACCTAAAAACATTATACAAAGCGCTTATTGCCTGTTTATATCAAGGCTATTCACGAGGCCTGAATCTCTTGTGGACAGGATGCTATTCTACAAGAAGATAATGATCCTTCCCATGGCACAAAATCAGACATCAATGTTGCTCGAGAGCTTAAGGACAAGAATTGGATAACAGTTCTTATTCATCCTGCCTAATCGCCCGATTTAAACCCTATGGAAGCCATTTGGGGCATTCTAAAACAGCGAATTCGAAGAAGAAGATGGGACGATCTTGAACAGCTTAAGGAGGTTCTGCAGGACGAATGGAGCAATATTAGCATGCAGGAAGTTCAAACACGTATCGCTGAAATGCCTTCTCGATGCAGGACCCTAGCAAATTCAGATGGAAAGGCCATAAGGTCGTCATTATGGTGAAATGGAGATGATATTTGTACATAGGAGGAGCAATTGTCTATTTCGGCTAAATTTCGGCGCAAATTGTGGTAAAATGAATTTTGACACCCCCTGGTGGTACAAGGGTCCCCGCATGCAAAACGCACGAAACGCTCTTGTAACTGTTACGCCCTGTTATTTATGGCAGTGAGCATTGCTATACGAATTGAACGCCAAATGCTGTTTCTGAGCTGTTACAGTAATGCGCTCCTATAGCTATTAGTATGAGCAAATGCTCCTCTTGATAGGAGTAACTCAATCAAGTGAATTGGCACCTCCGTACGCTGTTTGCTACTACTTCTAACAAGGACATGTCAAACCAGATCCAGTGACAGCGAGCAGAGGACCTATACGACAGCAAATCCTTTGAAATAACAAGCGCTATGGAAGTTCTCACATAACATCTATCCAAGGACGTGTGTTCAAAGCCCGGAGGCCTAACTAATCGATAAGAGAAGCTGCCCCTCACTGCATTGGCACCATACGCCGATGGGGCTATTATTACCCCGCCTAGAAAGTGCTCTCTCCCTGTAATACCACAACCATCACTTTCCTCCCCAGGAATTCCTACTGTTCCTCTTATACATACTTTGATTATTCGAGGTACCATATCTCCCCGTTGGTTCATCATCATATCCGGATAGAGCTGCCAGTATTTCTCAATTGTCAAGATGGGTCGTAAATTCTTCGTCGGAGGAAACTTCAAGATGTACGCTGTCCTCCTAGTTCGTGTTAGCACTTCAAGCGATGTTGATATCACACAATGAATTTCTCCCTCTGGTTCTCTTCTTGACCCGAGGGTACAATCGAGGTGCTGAACTTCTCTTCAGGAATGGCACGGTATCCAGCATCAAAGACATTGTCCACAATATATCTACAGCCAAAACAGGTCAGATTCCACTTGCCTGGTATAATCAGCATTTCTGCTGATGCCAATGCCTTGCTCAGACCCCAATACCGAAGTGGTAGTTGCTCCTCCAGCTCTCTACCTCCTCCTCACTCGTGAACATCTCGACCCGAAATTCGAAGTGGCAGCTCAAAATATCTTTGACAAGCCCTCCGGCGCCTTCACAGGCGAAATCTCAGCCTCCCAACTCAAAGCTAGTGGGATCAATTGGACAATACTTGGGCATAGTGAGCGACGAACGGTACTCAGGGAAGATGACGACTTCATTGCCAGCAAGACGAAAAGTGCCATCGAGCAGGGAATTGGTGTGATACTCTGTTGTGGAGAGAGTTTGGAGGAGCGAGAGAAGGGCACTACAGTCGATGTGGTCACGAGACAGCTGGACGCAGTCAATAAGATGGTAGACAAGGAAGCGTGGAAGAATATCGTCATTGCCTATGAACCAATCTGGGCAATCGGCACGGGCAAAGTGGCTACTACTGGTAAGCACGGCCTGCCGCATGTTGTTCTGTTCAGCTTGGTGCTAACAAGACTTTCAGAACAAGCACAGGAAGTCCATGCCGCCATTCGTGACTGGCTATCAAAGTCTGTCAGCTCTGAAGCTGCTGAGAACACGAGGATCATCTATGGAGGAAGCGTCAGCGACAAGAATTGCCGAGAGCTGGCCAAAGAGAAGGATATTGATGGCTTCTTGGTCGGTGGTGCCAGTCTGAAGCCTGCTTTTGTCGACATCATCAACGCGAATCAGTAGTGGTAATTACCGTAGAATCAGCAACGATGAGAAAAGTGAAAGAAAGAAAGAAAGCTATAGATTACCGTCGAATACAAGACCGGACGATTTCCAAACTTGAGGCGAGTCCCCAAGTGTGTCCCCAGTCACCCACTTGGCTCTACTCCGTACACATACGTACTAGTACTACTGCCTGGACCCAAAGAAGGACTTCTTAGCAACGTAGCAACGTCACCTTTCTCATCATCGCACTGATTCATGGCCGCTTTTTCTCGCCACTACTGCTCTCGCTTTCTCCCCCGATGATGCCGTAGGTACGGTATCCCAGTCGCGAGCGACCGCCTCAAGCTTCACACGAGCAAAGCAGCAGGATACAGGAGCGCATCAGCCAGAACTCGCGCGGAACCCATCTTACGTATCCAAGAGTGCAAGATTCTGAAAGGTTGGCCTGGTAGACAAGGTACTGATCATCACAACCCAAGAACCAGGAGAGCAGATACGTGCTACTATGTTTGGTCAGTATTTGTTGAACAGTGCGCCAATTGCGTAGATATTACGACGTTGTTCTTATATTCTGTTACGTAGAAGATCAAGGAGTCTACCACCGCGAAAAGGCGTGGCTGCGATTTATTTCGACGTATGAAAACAGCGTCATGCTGGGAGGTGTATCTGACCTTACTTATAATATAGTCTCCAAGCGAAGAAGGCTATGTACAAGAATAGCGAAGGGATATGTTCATAGGCTCTCCATAGCCGATCATCTCTAACAGGTAGAGGAAACTTTATCCTATGGTAAAACTGGCGCCACGGCTCGGACCGTTCTAGCTAATGGCATTCCATGACCTTAGCATCGGTTCTCACGCACCGGAGTATGTTAGTAAACTTGCGCCTTAGATGAGGCGTAACCAGGAATAAGGGAAAAGCAACCGACCGAACTCCTTGTGCGATGCATTTCGTGTAAGGGAGAAATAAAAAATAATAGCAACTGAATTAGCATTCGAGCCTGTTGTGACGAACGGGACGGAAACTCCAACGATCTCCATGCTGCTAAGGTCATGGAATGCCATTAGCTAGCATTGTGTGCTTAGCAGTCAGCCTTTTTCAAGCAGCTAATGAAGAGAAATGCTGGCAGGCTAATAAGATCATGATGTTCGCGAAGCGTTGTTCGTTGGTTGTGTGTCAATGCTTAAACCACTGGTGAAGCTGTTGTTTGCCGTGTAGTGCTTGAGATCAAGGCTGGTACACAAATTGGAAATGTTTGTTGTGTGCCTGGTCCAGTGGCCGAACAATCGGCCGGGTTCATAGGACAAAACCAGATCCGTCAAGAGGTGGCCCATCAGTCCCGGCCTCAGAATATTCAATGGGCGTAAAGTCTGTTAGAAATTCTGAAATGAAGGTTTCTTCAAGGGCGGCCTCCGTGTAGGTCACTTCGGGAGGTGACGGTGACGGGCAAGCAGATTGACCGGGCTGACAAACACCTAAGGGCAAGATGCCATCTGCCAGGGCCTGCGGTGGAAGGTTACCAATGGAGGGATTGGAGACATGTTGACCAGCATGATGAGCTTCATAAAGCTTCAACATGTTGGCAACATCGTCGAAGCCATTGACGCGAGCTGCCTGAGCAGGAGTGACATTATCAATGATGTAATTTGCGTCGGCACCTTTCCGGAGTAACAGCGAACAGACATCTTTGTGGCCTGCCCGAGCAGCATCGTGCAGTGGGGATCGTGACCCGAGATAATGGTCATTCGGACTTGTCACGCCCCCAAGCTCCAGCAGCCATCTAACGATATCTAGGTTGCCTGCGGCAGATGCGGCACCAAGAATGCTTTGGCTTGCTTCATCCCGGGCAAAGACGTCTGCACCTGCTTGTACTAGGGATTCGAATGTTTTCAGATCTCCCTGATAAGCTGTGTGAAAGAGAGGCGTTCTGTGAAAGAGATCTCTGCTCTGCAGTAGACTCTTGTCATTTTGCACAAGTGTTTCGAGCAGGGGTAACTTCCCAACAGCTGCTGCTGCGAGAACAAAATTTTGCTTGAGCATGTCAAGATGCTGCAAAGCACCATCCGATTTGCAGAGGAACTTAGCAACGTCATCATCGCCACATCTTAGAGCGCTGTGCTGAGCTGGAAAAGCTGAGGGGTCAATGGCATAGAGAGGGGCTTCGGCTGGTAGGCTGAGGCGGTCAAACAGCGCTGGGAGTTTCTTGTAGGTTTCTACCCATGACTGCGCCGTGTGTTCAATGTGAGAGGCATTAGGGACGATGGTTGATCCATGATGTAGCTTCGCACGTCTGCGAGAAAACCGTCTCACCGCCGGTGCGTCTTTCTGCTGCTCGTAGATGAGAATGAGCTTGGTCAGAATGGTAACCTCCAAATCAACAAGGATCTTGACTCTGGGGCCAAGCTTATTGATATCTTCTACCGTGTCCAACGCTTCCCGGTATCGCAGGTTTCGCGACTCGGTTGATCTGCCATCAACCTCTATTAGATCAATGATGGCCTCCAGCGCATGTTGAACGCGATAGGCAGTGCACACTGCGAGAATCTTAATATTGTTGGTAATAGAATGCCCGTATTCAGTGGAGAGTGGAGGTTTCGAGGCCAGTTCTAGGCCTTTCAAATGCTCGTAGAGTATGAAAAGGTAACCGAGATCGATGAGTCTAACAGTTACCACTGATCAGTGCTCTGCGGGTTGGAGCAACACCTTTGTAGTGGCCTACCTCGACCCCAATACATCCTGCGTTGGATCACAAGATGTCGTCTCACCCGGGTCATCGAGCAAGCTTTCGGTGTTGCAGAGTTTGCGCTTCGGCGTCGAGCCGGATGATACTGACAATAGCGTCGTAGTAGGAGGAGAGAGAGGGCTTCGCTGAGAGGATGAGATTGGGGGTAGATGTGGACGCGGACCCGAGCCGTTGCCGAAATTGGGTGCAGCCTCCGAGGGGCCTAGGCCACCGTAGTCTTGATTGTTATTATTCTTGTCATTCCTGTCACTCAAACTCAGCCCCGACTGACTCTTTGCCCGCTTTGAGGACCGTCCCTCAGGACCCGACAACGGAGAATCCTTGTAATGCAAGGGCGGTCCGCAGAGCAGGTTTGACTCTTTACACTCAGTGCAACGTTCTTCGGGCCAGATTCGTGATGCTGGCAAGCACTATGATTCTGTTAGATAAGTACCTCACAGGACCGATATCTGCGGTCAATCCAGCGAAATCCCTACCTTCTTGTGTCTCTGTCGACAGCAGTCACACTTCACATAAGATCGACCAGTGTCCCCTTCGTTCTGCTGGCACAGCTGGTTTATTCTGGAACTCATGACTAAGTATCATGTTTAGCACTGGGGGTGGAGTGCATTGCAAGCTTGTACAGAGTCAAGTGCGGGAGAGAGCCGTGGTCCAGCAAAACTACGCCCACGGAGGACCACCCTCTTACCTCTTTTACGACACGAGCATCGGGCTCCTAAGACTCTTTGGGCAATATCTTGCTTTTCTTCTGATTTGTCAGCCTTGTGCGTTCATGCGTTGGGGCAGTAGAGCCTATGTGAGTTGATGTGCCTCCAATTAACTGTCCCCATCCTTTGCCGCCGCTTCCTCAACTTGCGATGCGATGCGAAGCGGAGCGAAGCGGAGCGAAGCGGAGCCAAAGCAACCCCATTTGCACGGGTCAACTCCTGTCAAGGGCGACGAACACGTATCCTTTTTCAATCATTCTAGAGAGGCGCCTGCCCTCTGCGGTCATCATGCATCTCGATTGACATCGTACAGGCACTGAACCTGTTGTAATGTCTGGGTTAAGTTGTAAGTCGAAGCGAGAACGTACGAGCGTCTAGTTTGCAACTGCCTCCTAAGACACTGGGCAGACGTTTGTTTGTTGTATTTCCAGCCCCCTCGCGGTCACTTTCCTCTTTTGACGCAAGACCGCTATAAGACTTCTGCTTGGAGCATTTCACCCCTTCTTCCGTTTTCTGCTAATCATCGTTCCTTCTGGGATGTGCCCTTCATGTCTTTTGGGTTTTCTTGCATCGATTTCTTGCCCATCGCCGGGCTTGCTTTGAGTTTCTGTAAGTATGCCCACCATGTCGCCTCGGAAGTACCAGATATACGACTTCACCAACTACGCTGCGAGATGGCTACCATCGCCAGGGCGTGTGCACGAGCGTCAGTACCTCTCGAGTAGGTACAGTTCTCTATTGGTGGCCTCGACCTAACAAATGCTGTCAGTGTATACTGTATCAGTGAAGAGGAGCTTCATCCGGAACAACCGAAGCTATCTCAAGATATAGTTGACCATTGGTTCAAGCTCAGCAAACAAGAAGGGGGCGCAGCTTGTCTGCATCCACCTGCATCATCCCTACAGAGTCTCAAGTACAAGGCGAGCAGATTGATGCAGGATCTTGAGCAAAGGGTCTTCATCAGCAGAGATGCCTCTGTCATTAGTTCGCTAACCAGGGAACCTAGGCCACGGAGAGACGTCTAGTTTTGGTTTGTCAAGAAATGGGTGGATTTATTCTAAGAGAGGTGGGTTTCACCGCGTATAAACTTCATCCTTGCTCATCAAAGAACAGGCTCTGGATACAATGACCTCTACGACTCGTGGGAGATGGCTTCTTGATCGTATTGCTGGTGTTGTAAGAATGGCCTTTCAGTCTGACCACGTCACTATCTGACCTTGACTCAAGGTATACCTTGACCTGATCCAGCTTTGCGAGTGCTCGAGGTGGCAATCTTCCTTTATAGGGGTTGAAAGCCAGCACAGCGGCACAGCCCACAACTCTGAGCGGCACCACACCCGTATCTTATCAAACGGACTGCGTCTGGGTACTCAGGAAGTCAAACATTTGCCTGGATTTATCAAAACTATCACCATCCGCCTGAATGATAATCCTTCGTTCTTCATGCAACAGGTTTGATCAGTATACTACATCACACTCGCATCATGCTAATTGGAGGTATAGTGTTACCCCAACACTTCACTATGTTCTAAAAACCCTTCTTGTGCTCGCCGCGTAAAGCAGACCATCGACATCCGATGCAGCAGGGAAGATCTTGCAGATTGTAGACTCTGGTCCATCATTCGACTCGTCCAAGGCAAGCAGGCGCAAATTATACATCAAAACCACCCGCTGATTCCCTCCAGGAGAAAGGTGCGCCCTTCTGGGCATGCATGATGTGAGTGCGCATCTCAACTCTATAGCATTGATCGAACGATATACCTATATGATCGTGGATGCCCTCGATGAAGGAAGTCCCACAAGGAAAGACATCGTTTCCAAAATATTGAGTTGGACTGCATGGTCAATGAGGCCTCTGGACTCTTCAGAAATGTTTGCTGCACTCGCAACTCGGGTAGAAGTTGGTGGTTTCGCAAAGTGTCGTTCAGAATCACATGAATATCTAGGACCCTCAAACGAAGAAGAGCTCATCGCATTTTGCCCCGAAATACTCGAGGTTAGACAAGGAGGTCAGGTTACTTTCCGAAACGAGCACCTGAGACTCTTGATCCGGTCATCCTGGTCTAGAGGTCTCGGATTTGCATCGCCCGAGGCCGTCCATGAGAGTATGGCGGCGGTCTGCTTCCATCATCTTTGCTGCATTCACGAGGAGACTATCCTCCGCCCTTGGATCGACACTGGACGTTTCCTGAGGTGTGAGTTAAGGCAGTGTCATCTTCGGTTATACTCCACCAGTTACTGGCAGGACCACTACCGAGCGGCAGAGGCAAGTAGCAAAAAGCTTGTCTCGATGCTCCATAGCACACTTGAAATGGCCTTGACTGCAAGAACAATTTCAAATGGTAACAGGGTCATTGATCCGATATCCAGAATGAGCACTGGTATTTCGATTTGCTCTCTTTGGGATTTGGAAATTCTCGGCAGAACCTATCTTGAGATGGGAGCAGACGTGAACTATTGTTATGGATCACATGAAGCACCCCTCCTTGTTGCCGCTGCCAATTCCTCTTTGAGGATGCTTCGACTGCTGTTAGATCGGGGTGCTTTCCCCGAGGTGCGTGATGAGTTTGGGCTCACTGCACTACAGCAAGCCTGCCAAGCGGGTGCCTTGGACGTCGTAGCCCTCCTTCTTCAGAAAGGCGCCGATCCAAAATCTTCATATGATGGCGATACAGCCACTTCCACTAGAAGCATTTCGCCCGCTTGGGCTCCTTTGCATTTCGCGGCAAGCCATGGCCACCTAGATATTGTTAAAGCACTTCTTCAAGCCGGCTCAGACTTAGAAGCTTCGACAGCGGAGCCCGGAGCCACAGCGCTACATCTAGCGGTTAAAGGCGGCCACGAAGATGTCGTGCGCTACTTGGTTGAGTTGGGAGCTGAAATGGAAGCTGAGACCAGCATGGTCGAAACTGCGCTAGATATTGGCATACAGGAGCAGCACGATTCAATAATAAGATATCTCATGGACAAAGGCGAAGAGCGTGCAAGAAATATCGTACAGCACAAAACCTACCCTGACCAAATCTTCAACAATAAATTTATCACTCCGATTACATCTCATTTTCAATCATTGTCAATCAAAACGACCAGTACCTCGCCTGATGGGCCAAATCTGGTCCGTTCCACTTCATTCAGGTCGCCCATGACCCCAGTACCTAAGTCATGCGCGCGATATGATACCACTGTTACCACTGTTCCGCCGCAGAGTGTAGCTGGATTATAGTTGACGACGAGGACCTCGCCCTTCGTTGCGAGGCCTCGAAGGGTGCCATTGCACCATCAGAGCAAAGTCTGGCAGCTGTCTGACAGCTATGTGAATCCAGGCAATTTGCCACCACATCCCCCCCTCGTCCCCCCTAGTTACTAGTTTATTTAAGGGAGCTGTCTGCTCTTTGGCTGGAGCTGTGTGGCGTTTGCATTCGAATTTTTGTTCCTGAGAAGATTTGCGATCTTTCACATCTTGCAGCGCTCACGCGATTGCTTATTCTTGATCCATTGAAGGGTTGTTTCTACGTGGATGGGGATTTCTTATACTCAGGCGGACTTGAGCAGGTAGTGAGGGTCTGATATATGAATGAGCATTATGGGTTGCAGGAGAGCAATTGATAAATTTCTTTTCCTTTATACAACACAAGATTTTCTGTCGTTCCTGCCGCTGAGCACAGAGTGGATCGTTTTGTTCCTCCTAAACCTGTTTGATCGATTAAAGCACCGGTTTTCCCACTTTCAAAGGAATACCCTTTACGATTTCTTGAAACCATCAAGGCGGGAAGGACGGTTGACAGGGGAAGTACACAACTGACTGCTGATAATGAGTATCTTACGTTGTTTTCCGCAAGCTTTCCCACGTTCTTACGAATTGAGAAGGGTAGACGCTGTCATTGTTTTCCGGGTGTTTTTCTCTACTTTTGCTCCCGTCCCATCATCTCTTGTTCTACGATATGCGGCCGTTACACCAAATCACCAATCTGCTGGATTGCGGACCAGTATATCTAGTTTACTTATATTCTACTTCTCTACTTTTACTCCTAATTATTGAGATTAGTTCTTATAACCTTATATAGTAATTTCCTGGTTACTCTTTATAGCTCTAATATATCTACCCTTATCTTTTCTTAAGCAACTTATCAGTTCTTATCAACATAAATTAAAGCTTCCTGCAGCTTGCGTTGAAAACAGTCAATGATCATCTCACTATTGTTCTCCACTACATCCACGCACAGAGGGTATGTACTTAGTATTCTATCAAATACCAAGCAAACCCACAGATCCCAACCCTCGGGCTCTACAACCGGTTGCCACAATTCGCACAGATATTCCGCCAGACATGAAACCGCCCGGATCAACTCGTCCGCGGTCCGCAAGTCCTGCACGGCGCATACCGTCTCCGGCGAGGTGTAGTAGCAACCCAAGCCATGCGTGAGATATAGATCACATGCTAGATGCTTTCCGTCTCTGATTCCTTAGAGAGCTTCAAGTGCTTGAACTATTCCCTCCCTTCATCCCAAGCTGCCTTTCCTCACGCGAGTGGCATGCCATCCCACCCCCGCTCTCGCACCGCGGCGGGTAGGGTCAGCATCGGCGCCGACGCCTTCCCCTCCTCCCCCGGCTAGGCTCCAAGTTGGACCTACGTTAGAATATGGCCCATAGGGGTGCGCTGGGCCTTTCAACTCCGAATGCAAGCACCTCTTTTCGCATACACTATCTAGCTAGTTGGTGTGCGCGAAGCGCATCCCAGCACGCGCATGCGCAACAACCCCAGATCAAGGGCGCAAGCGCCTCGACCCAATGCTGCGGACTGCATGAAATACCTACATAGATAAAAAGCTCTCTCTCACTTTCCCCATGTATGCTTCTGTATTTTATCTTGCTGTGAAGCAAGATCGGGTATTCTGAACGAAAATGTCTGCCGGTACGGGCAACGGTTCGATGAGGAGGGGACAAGAGGAGGGACAAAATAAGGTGCGGCAGCTTGAGTTCAACCTGACGCTCTTGCGTGAGGATACGTGGGCGTACGGATGCGGCAGAGCCGAGGATAAATGGGGAGATGGGAAAGGAAGAGCAGATCAAGGAGGGGAGGGGCAACGGTCCAGCAAGCAGGGCGACGCTGTGGGCATGATGAACAAGCAGAATCGAAGAGGTCAGGTCTTTCCTTGTCTCATGATTCTCTCTCTGTGCTGCTTTTTGGGACACTTGGCTCCAATTTTCTTGATGTGAGGAGAGCTTGCTAAGACCTCATCTTTCTCGGTGCAGGCTCCTCGCTGTCTGTCCATGCCAGTCTTTCCAGCCCCTCGGCTCGAATCGAGAAGCCTGAAAGGCCGTTGCAGATATCAGTTCGCCACCAACTCGGCCGCCAGGAAAGAGAGACAGATCTCCTTGGTATTGGCGCCGGTGTTGGGTGAATGCAAACCCCATTTGGTTTGGAAGATGTGCAGAAATTAAAATAGAAGTGCAGCTAAAGGAAGGAAAGATCGCCATGAGGCTGGCTTCGTTGTTACCGAGCCTGCGGAGGATGGACAACTTCGTGTGTGGGGATCGGAGAGCAGGTCGATCTATAGAGCGATTCTACATCAGGGCGGGAGACGTGCCCGTGATCGCACAAGAAAGCGATGGAGCGGACCGGTGCAAGTCCCGGCAGGT
Source organism: Endocarpon pusillum Z07020 (assembly GCF_000464535.1). Taxonomy (NCBI): domain Eukaryota; kingdom Fungi; phylum Ascomycota; class Eurotiomycetes; order Verrucariales; family Verrucariaceae; genus Endocarpon; species Endocarpon pusillum. The sequence continues at coordinate 168,363 of NW_006916325.1, read as the reverse complement.
CAGAAGGACACAGCTTGCCGGCCGATCCCAACGAAGGTGTCTTACAGTACGGGCATTGTACTGGTACGAGATGGGTTTGGACACTGTGAGGGGGTGAGGCTCACTCTGTGCTGGCCTGCTCAGCTCTTTCGTATCGTGTATATTAGCGGAACGGCTCGTCGGCCAGGCAAGACATATTGAGATGCGAGAGCCGAAAGGCAAGGAGTGAGCTTGCAGTGACATGTCCTTTGCTACTGAATGGGGCGCTTGATGACAGAGCGCCGATCATACCAGGACTTTATTATATCCTGTAAAAATAGAAAGATAGAAATATTTGCCGCACCAACTCAGTGTTTGGATCTCGGATACTGAGACCTCGTTGGTCAGTTCTTGCCGGAAGCGACAAATCCGGTGACGCATGACATTTTGCCATTTTTTTCCCCACAACTTACCGAGTACGAAGCAGGCACTGCGGGCTGGAAGCCAACATGAGTCGTGCACCCCGGCGTGAATGCGACTTTCTGACACATCGTTTAACCGGAATGGCAGGTCGCCCGTCTCTCCATCATTTTTAGGCAACCAGCGAGCACTTTATCCACTAACTTATTTGTGATATTAAGCCACCTTTACGAGACGCACAACACAGATGGCCTAGGCCGATGATCCTCGCTTAGAAGGTGTGGGTGTGTGTGTGTGTTGCTGTGGATCTGGTGGGTCTGACGTACACGGAACAACACAAGACAAGACGGACTCAAGTTGGTTGAATACTACGTAGTAAGTACATCATGATACTAACTACTAGTTAGTAGTAAGAGGAGATGGCCAAGCCAATTGATCTTGGCAACGGGCTTTGCTTACTACTAGCTTGACATCAGTCATCCACAACCTGGATCTCTTCTGCGCTATCTGCGCTATCTGCGCTATCTGCACGGACGGGGGTGTGTGTGAACCATTGGACAGACCCGAAATAAATGTTGAACACGCGGCGCTTGCCCTTCCCCCTTCCAAAAGAAAGAAAAAAGGTCCCGTTTAGGAAGTAGTCAGGGTTAAGGAATATGCAAGAGAGTCCGAAAGTGGAAGAGAGAAAGAGTGGCCGTTGCTAGTGGGAGGGCCAGCCTCGCACCTGCAAAAGAGTAATTATTGAATTGTCGGGGAAATTGTACAAAAAAGCCCCGATCATTTCGCGCCGGAGAAACTTCCAACAGGAGAGCCTCCATGGGTATCAGAAGACACTCGCTTGATGCTGCCAAAGTCTGCCGTCCTCTCGCAGGCTTGCAGTCAACAGATCCGCCCCTGGAGTCGGCAAAAATATCCAATCCCCCATAGTCTAACCGTCCTAACCTCTTCTTTGGTATTATACAGCTCTGCATTGGGAAAGATGGACATGGATAAAGCTAAGCGAGTGTGTCGGTCGCGTATGATACAAACGAATCCAGATTAGAATACACAAGAAAACCATGAAGCGAGTGTGGGTATCTTAAACGAATGTGGGTATCAGTAGTCATTAGTCGTTGCGAGGATTGACAATATTTCCAAGACTCATCCTTGGCCGCTTGGGGTCTGGCTGTCTTGTGGTGCCATTGTCGCCCGGTCGTCCCGCTGCTCGACCTTCACGTTCTTGATGCTGCTGTTGGGCTTGCCTCTGCTGTTGCTGGGCCATCGCCGGGTCTGTGTACGCTCCAGGAGGAGCCGGCCTGATGGGCGGAAGTTGCAGCTCCGGAGCAATGGATTGTTGGGGAGTATATAAGCTGGCTGGCACCTCGAACAAGCCCTGTTGCTGGACGCTGGTTCGTGGAAACAGCGAAACATTGTACGAACCGGTGATAGGTGGATAAAACTCCTGAGGAGACGCCTGACCACTATAGCTGCCACGGTAGCCTCTCCCTCGTGGAAACTGTTGTTCTGGGCTTCTGCCAGCAGATGGCGTCTGATAGTAAGGAGATGGAGGCTGGCTGGAGGGCAAAGAAGAGCTGCTCGAAGGAGGACGTTGTGCAGCTGGATTATATGTGGTCCCTGAGGCCGTTGCATAGCTCGAGCCAACGCTCGGCGGAGCGTACATGCCATATGGGCTGGGTGCAAGGGCCACGTGGGGACGTTGGATACCTCCTTGTTGCCCTGCAGCCTGGGGTACCATATCTCGCGGCGCAATCGATGGTCTCTGGTAAGGATAAGAGTATGGTTGAGGCCCTGGTTGGGATGATCCTGCAAATGATCCTCTTTGCGCTTCCGTAGCTGATTCAGGCTCCGAAATCGTGCGTGTTGCACTGTCGTCAGATTTCAACGGGGGCCGTCCCCTTTTTTTGTGTTGAACATCGACACAGGTATCCTGGGAGGGCAAGGTCAGCTGAGATCGGCATGGCGTAAACAGTATTCCTAACCTCCTTTCCAGATTGAATACAACGTGGGCATGGTCTGGAGTTGTCGCAACGAAGATGCTTTCTTTTACAATTAACGCAAGCTGATGGGACGTGTACTTTTGATTTCCTGGTGCTCTTGGGAGAGCTCGCACCGGCGACATACTGTGCTTGAAAGGGCGAGGATGCATGACCCGGGAGCACTGAAGCTCCCGCCCCGAACCCATAGGGCTGGGTGGCAGGATATGGCGCTGACCATATGGCGGGCTGTATACTGATTCCAGTTGAAGCAACCACATCGCCACGCCTTTCCGCACGACTTTCTGAAACGATTGTTGCTGTGGCCACCACGGGCGCGCGAACTGGAGAAGCTGCGCTTGTAGTGGGAGTACCTGATCTTTTTCTCCGACGGCCTCCTGCTTGTGATGTTTCAATTGGGTGCTCCGGGGGTGGGGACCCGGACATAGGAGGTGAAGGTAGAGAAGCCCAGCAGGGCGTTGGAATTGGTTTGGACAAGCTCAAATTCAGCGAGAATCGGGAAGGGTCGCTATCAAATCTGTGTCTCTTGAATGAAGGGGGTATTGGCGGAACTCCGGGCAGCCGTAAGGAGTGCATGAGGGTGACGGACAATCTAAGGCCACGCAAGGCAATGACAAAATCTCACGTACTCTGATAAAGCCCGTGCTGTCCAGATGCAGGTCAACGTGGTGATTTTTGTCGCAAGAGAGACACAGATCAATGTTCCAGTGATCCGGAGTGCCACAACTCGATCCCGTGAATTCTACGCTGTTCATGACGTGGCATCAGTATAGCACCCACGTCAACAAGAGACTGGTCCCAAAGAACAGATAGAGAGAAATAAAAAAAACTTTGATGCATCGCGCGCGCGCATGCGCTGCCGGACAAAGCGCTCTTCTGCTCTGGAGATGTATGGAGGGGTTGTGTTAGCTGATGAAAGGCGCCGTACCGTGAGCCAATACCACATTGAATAGACACTCCAGGGAGGACTCATTTGACCGGGGCCAGCAAATCCGGTCTACCGGGACATCCCATGAACGTGAATTATCCTATCCTGCGAAGAGGGAGCTGGACGTAATATGTACCTTTTTCGCTTAGAATTTAAGAGCCTCAGTTATTGGCATCAAATCACGCCCGGACATTGTTGGCACAAGTCAGAAGTAGAATATGGAGCGATCAGCCAGGTGTCGTATACCCAATGCGATTTGGGAGATTCGGACAATGGTCCGAGTCTCCAGATGGCCATTGTGGAAGGTCCATTATATTGATCGAGACAATATTGCCCAATAGCACAGAGTGGAGGGTCCACGAAAGCAGAAAAAAGGAAGCGAGCAGTGGACTTGCATTAGACCAGAGGTCTGACGGCATGCTAGGGCTGGGCTGCCGCTGTCAGAGAGACCGGTGCCAAAGTGAAAAGGGTAGTTTGGTGCCAAAGATGTGGAATCGGTGGGCAGGGCAAGACCCCTGGTTGGGGCGAGAGGAGCGACGTGGAGCTTGGTGTCTTAGCTTAACACACAGCACAGGGCTGGTTGTGGAAGCACAGAGCCATGGCCATCATGGATCACCCGGAAGCAGATCAGCCTCCTCGACCAATCTGTAGCAACTAAGGCTGGAAGAGGAGAAAGTCGATTATGATAGCGTTCAGGACAATCGCCAATGCCCTCCACCAATAAATACCAATAATTCCAATAAAGCGGAACATGGGTCTTGGGTTGCGTATTTTGTCTGTGGGTGACATGCGCCTAAGCTGCTAGCGAGTCTACTACGTCGTGGTTGCTCTCCACAGTCGTAAGTCATGCGCGTGTGATTGGGGTCCCACCAGCGACTTTGGCCCCGTCGGTGCCCGCTGTCTTGGTCATCGATCTCAATTCCGGTTTGCTGGCAGCCGCGACAAGCTAAGCAATGGGCCTCGGACTACTAGTACTCGAACCCTGTTCGTGTGACCTCGACATCACTGCTGGCAGTAGACCGGCAAAGGATCGGAGGTCTGGATTTGAATGTCGACAGTATCACAGTGCGTGGCTTCGCGGCGTAAGATACTCCAGTCTCCAGCGCATACGACTGTGGCTGCGCACCGTTTCTGCACACTTCTGCCAAGGCTGCTCAGGCTGCTCAGGCTGCTCCGTGATCGCCAGGGTTCTGCGTGCCCTGTGGAGAAATTGATGATTCTATTGGGGCTTCGCACGCCCACTATCTAGGATTTTTAACCCGATTTTGGTTGCAAATTTCACCCCCTGCGTAAAGGGTACATGAGCCAGTGTGCGCCGCCGAGGCTGCCCGCTGCAATCTATGGATCCAGACCAAAGTAAAAATAAATGAGGCTGGTGAATGAATGAGCATCATTTTGTTCTAGAAAATCTGCACACCATATCCAGCTCGCCCGCAGAGATCCAACAAAAAGGAGCAATTACGAGCAGCGGTACTACGTACTCTGCCGGTAGCAGGATATCTTCCTATCGCGGCACTCTGATCCGGACTCTGGTCCAGACAAGGACAGAACCGCTGCTGCTGCAGCTGCCGCTGCCGCTGCCACTGCTACAGCCCTCGGAGAATCAAAGAAAGCCACCCGGTACCAACAAACCAAAGTACACAAATGACATTCTGACATACTGACATACTGTTGGGTGGATAGACCAGCATCGATATACTACGTAGTAGTTTTATTAGGAAGAGCACCCATGATAGTAGTCCGGAAGAGTGCAGCGACTCAATCACAGGGAACACGCCAAGCAATCAATAAACCACAGTAGTCAGAACTACTACCCACTACTACTAGGTACTACTAGTATTAGTAGCCACGTACCATGTAGAAGGCACCAGATCCAGAATATGCCGGCTCCCTATCTAGGAGCAAATTCCCCGACAACGATCCGGCCGATTCTAGCGAGCAGCAAAGTTGGACACGGGTAATCAAGGGCAGCAGGAGCAATAAGCAGGATCGGTGCTCCAAATGAAATTACTCATCAAATAACCTCGCAGGTGTTGGCCCCTCCCGACCGTGCTATTTGACATCTGGTGGGCCAGCTTGGTCCCAGCTCACCAATCACCACGCGTCTTCCGCGGGGCAAGAGGATGAAGAACTACTCTCCCGCCATGTACTACGGTAAGAAATCTCGGCGGGGTCCAACCGCCTTCAGCTTCAATAAGATCCTCTTAGGCCCAATCAGTGGCGGGCGGATTGCCTTCCGGAAGACCGAATGACAACACAAGCGGCCGGCTGGAAGGACTAAACACTAATACTCCACAAAGGGGCGTATATCCCGACTCTTAGCTACAACTCAATCTCCAAAGTCCATGTCACCCTCCACTTGTGCGTTTCAGAGCATGATCCTGATTCCAGATTGCCATGCGGAAGCATATGTCACAGCTACACGGAGCTGAGCGGCTCAGTGAAGACACCTGATGGAAGCCCGAGAGGGTGGTACAAGGTCTGCTGGCCTTTATATAACTTCTTACCCACCCCTACATCGCCGAAGTGCCAGCCTAAGAGCCTAAGAGCCTAAAAGGGATATGTGTCGTGCTGAAGCAAAGACGAACGGGCACTGGCGCAACCACCACACCGGTAGAATGAGGCGAAGCTAGTTATTGGAGCACCTAGCCAGATGCAGACCTCCAGAACAGAATCGCGGGGCCCCTGGTTAGCCTGTCGACCGGTGGCTTACGTAGTAGTAGTAGTAGTAGTAGTACTGCAGCAATGCACGTTGTCATCTAATCTCTCATCACCTGCCGAGCATGGGACAGAGTTATACAGTCAGGGAAACGCCATTTCGAAACACGGCAGTGAGATAGAGTAGTTTGATCAGATCTGCTGCAAGCACTAACCACGGCTTCTTTGCTAGTTTTGGCCACCAACAAACTAGTGACCGATATAATGCACGTTTCGTCAGAAGGCCAGGCCGAAGCTGCATTGTGATTGGTAATAATGCGAAGCTGAAGCACGACCATGAGCCAGTCACCTTGCAGCTGAGAAAGAATCTGTCTTGTCCATACACCGGAGGAACGTTTGTTGACAAACTGGCATGGCAAAGGAATGCAAATAGTTAGCCATGAAAGATGTGATGATATCATTGATAGGAGAACGAGTGCCTTGGATCAGCTGGATTTGCAGTTGGAAGACCTTTACGGGTTTTGTTCTCCGTTCTCCCGGAATCAGAACGAGCAGCAGGAGCTTGCCCATGCTGTATGGGAATCCATGCAACCAGTCAACCATGCAGGATGGTGGAGCCAAGTGTTAAACCAAATAATTGATTAACAAACACGCTGCTGCAGTTGTGCCCATGGTCATGGGAACACCGCCGCACGCAGAAGCTCAGGGATTGAAGACCAGGGATAATTCGGAGAATTGATCCACGCAGCCTCGTATCAAAGGAGACTTTCGGTGCTCCCGCCAGATCAGCATATGTACGGTAGTCCACTATGTGATGAGAGTCGGCAAGAAGCCAATCTGGTCTACTTCTATGCCTTGGTTGGTAGGTGAATAATATATTCGTGTGTGACCATATCTCGTGATCGACCTCGCGATCTGACCGAAATATCTAGTCAGTGATCGTGCGCGCAGAACCTCTTCTTTGGTACGGAGTACGGTCTCTAGTTTCGAGACTAAGTTAGTTCTCAATAGCAGGGCTTCAAGCCCTAGTTTTCTCCAGAACAATCGATCCGGTCTGGATTATTAGCAAGTCTCGGGCCAACGAACCGCAGACACGGGAAGATGTGTTGTTCTTGCAGCAGACATGAAACGCTTATGCTCGTGTAGTCTCACCATGATGGATGTCTCGACATGACACCCTTCGGAGAAACAGGGCCTGCACCGACCCGCAGTAACATCTTGTCCGTTGCATTAGCATCACAAGCCTGTTGAAGAAATGTAAACAATGTTGCCTAGTCCTGCAATCTTCTCGAAGAATTTTCATAACAAAAGCTATGTCATGATGCAAAAACGGCAGCGGAAATTGCTGTCACATTATCGCCTCCAAGAAAACTCACCAAATTATGCAAACTCAACCCTTTGAAAGTTCAGGTGTCAGTTGGGATGCAGTGCCTGTACTGCATGAAAAATGTGATGAAGCTCTTGGTATGGGCAGCGGCAAGACCTAGGTCTCATAAAATATTGCTCTAGCAACCGCACCCACAAGCAAGCTACTTCGTGGGCGAATGTTGTTCGAACCCACCTTTAATCCCCTGGCTGCGCTCTCTTTTGCAAGAGAATCAGGTCCTCACTCCGCCGCAGGCGTTTCGAACTATGCCTGGAAAGACGGAGAGAAAGACGGAGAGAGAAACGGGAAGTCTTGGTGACATTCAGCTTGTTCTGCCGCACCCTCTATATTCGTTCTCTTGCCCCTCGCTACTGGAGTCTACCAACAGTATGGATTGACAACAAGCTATCACCGGCCAATAAGCAGCTCCTCCATCTCGACTGCTCTTTTTTGTTTCAATAGTAAACATTGTGCAGATATGCTTTCCTGGTATAATTCATAGCAACGAGTCCAGCTATATTTCATATTGCATCTTTCATTCGTGTTCATTGAGCTTCCTCCTGACACTTCTCTGAATCCTGATATTAGATCTATCGCTTGTATTCAACGTGTCTTCTCGAACCCGCTGTTGTGCGACTGGCTGCTGTCTCGACTTCGCGGCAACCATTGGATAGGCGTATATTGTGACAGTCGTCTCCATTTCTCTATTTTGTTGTTTCTGATAGGGCGCTTCATCTCGCTCACCCGCGTGGGAATCTCGCATATGTCCCTCCTGTTGGTTAGCAGCTGCTGTTATGGCTAAGACCTTACATCTTTCGGCATCTCTCTCAGGCTCTCGCTCCTTCGGCTCTAGTACTTCTATTCCTTCTCGAAGACTGTAGTCATCATGATGGTCTGACGTTTCGGCTTCCCTCCTTGTACTGCCAAGTGGGATAAATGCATCATAATCTCTCCTGTATGACTGTTTGATGGTCATTCCAACACCATGGTCATCCTCATCATCTCTCAGCTTAGATTTCCTCATAAAGCATGTCTTTATCTTCGTCGTCGCTATGCCTCCGATGTCTATGGCTCTGGGAATATCTTGGGATTGCAACATTCCCATCCACTAAACTGCCTCTCGCGCTTCTCATGCTCCGAGGAATTAGAACATCCCCGTCGTCATAGCTTCCCCGCATCCTCCTTGAGCTCCCCACAAGCGCACTGGACATGTTCATTGATGCGAAGAGTGTGGGAAAGTTTGCTCGGGCGTCGGGTGGCCCAGTAGGAGTATCCTGGAAGCGCATGATATCTCTGTCGAGCGGATTGGGATCTGATGGGAACGCTGTAGTCCTGATCCTCATCGTCGCGGGTATAGTATCTGCGGCTTCGATGGATGGAGGAGCTCTTAGAGACAGCCATTGGTTATGAAACTAGCAAGCCTGAGGTGTTGCGAGGAATGCCCATGTAACGCCGATGATAATTTCATGTCTCAATGGAAGCCAGCCAGGAAATTGAGCAAGTATACTTTCCAACGGTGGTGCCGAATTAATAGGGTGAGGGAACGCAGTAAACATCAAGGGAAGGGAATTGGAAATGCCACCTTGCTGATTCGATCTATGGTGGCGCCGCTTGAAGCTGTATGTTCTAATGTTAACGAAAAGCCTTTCTCATTAAGCGTAAAACTTGTGGCAGTGCTTGTGCTTGTTGGCGAACATGAGGGCGGAGTTGGTAGCTGTTCCAGCCATCGATTATGTACTTACCTGGAGAAGGGCTTCCAAAATAACGCTGTACCGGTCCTTAACAAATTAACAGATCGTTGGTCATTCAAGGATCGACAAATGACCATCGGATAGCCATAAATTGGCCGTTATATGACAACTGTTTTGTAAAAAGACGTTCAAAATGACAAGATTCTATCACATCTAAAATGTCTGTAACCACATAATTTTACACGAGCTGCATCATAGTACAGTCAAGCTTAAACTAAGCACACATTGATGGTAAATTAGGCATAACTTCAGAAAGGCTTTTCCTAGTAAGTACTGTACATCGCAAAAGTGTTGCGGATCACAGTTGATAGGGACTCGATAAATGGACTCATTAGATGTACTCCATATCGAAAAGATGCTGAGCTTCGTTTGATTCTTTTGATATAAGGTTTAAAATATATAAGATTCCTGTGAGGAAAGTAGAATTTACTATGTTAAAGAGTTGTCAGAGGCTGTGAGCGCCTAATGGCCAGATTTGCTGCGTTTCTACTGCGTAATCTATGCGTTTCGATTGGTCAATTTCTCCGGCAATCTCGCTTCTAATTTCCCTGTACGAAGTCGTGCCCCCAAAGTTGTTAAACTACGCTAGAGACTCAACCTACTCAGAAACTAGCTTCATCTGGCTCATGATGACCACTAATATCGCAGGCCTATCGTAACTAGGATGATGCCTAAGCTCCACTAGATCTCTGGGTAAGGCTAGGGGTCAACCTTAAGGTACTTAATGTCACCTAGGGACACCTAGTATCTGTAGTCATTGTCTAAATTACTTATAAGCTTCTGTTTGGATTTCTAGACGTAATCTGCACTGCGTTTGCTAGCGCTCACCTCATTTTTAGCGTAGTTTAACAACTTTTGGGCACGACTCCGTACCGTACAGCTAATTTGTACGTATATCTATGCACGCAGCCCCTTATTTAGATAGAACAACTCGCTTTCTACGGACTGCCTGCAGATTGTTACATACGAGTCAACTCTATCAATTAGAATCTAAATTATTTTCTTCATCTACATCAAAAGAATCGGACTATTTTGGTATGGAGTTTATTTAATCTCAATACGTAGGAGGCTTGCGAGGGCTGTTTCTGTTTGAGAGTAGTGCAGAAGATCTCTCCTACCACAAGATGGCTGCAGAAGTCCTAAAACAATAAATAAGAATACTTATGCAACTGTCGCTTGACTAATAAGCTGGCATCAGCTCCACCGCCCGTTGACAGAGCGCGATCAGACTCGATGGGCTTGGTTCTTCGCATGTGGTGCAAAGCTCTTTATTTGTCGTTATGACTCGGAAAGGAACCTGAACACATCAATCGCGCACATCAATTGACATTGTGGAAGTAAGTTGCGACAAGATGAGTGTGGCAAGATGTCTACATGATGTTGGATGTAATCAAGTCGTGTTTAGAGAGAAATGTACTTGCAAGCTTTTGGACACAAGATTACTAACTAGAGGCAAGTACTTGTGCATTCTAACAGACATAACCATCCAGGCTCACTTTGATCACCTTAACCAGGAAGACTAGTCCGAGCTGGGGAGCGGCTTGAAGGTGGCCATCGATTACTCATCCACAAATGGTCGTACAAGCACGATAGTGATGAGAATATTTCTGATGCACTGCCCCGATGCCATTTAAAGAACAAGCATCTCCTGGGCAGGGTACTGGACAAGTTGGGCGTGTGCAAAAGCTACCCACGTGACTTTGTGCGACGGCAGCACATTTCTGAGACTTCACGTTAACTTACTGCGAAGGGCGACGCTCAGAAGATGCGTGAGTTGACTAGCTGTACCAGTCGTTGTACTGGACGCTGAGATGGAGAGAGATTGTATGCTAAAGTCCAAATTTGCGGAAGTCTTTCACCAGCATGACATTGTCCTATGAATTCAAGACACGGATGACCACCGGCTTCCCTGGCTATCCCTCTGGACAGCCATGAGCGAGATCATGGAGGTCTTGGAAGACTTCGAGCTCGATGTCTATTGCAGCCATCCTCTTCTGCTGCCAATCTTGATGTACATGGTCGCTGGGTCTATGCTCCGGCGGCAGCTCAGAAACATCAACAAGAAGATCGACGATGTCCAGCACCAAACGGGGCTGCTTGACAACTTTCTCACCGTTTGAGAATCAATATCGAAGAGCCAGCCTTGCGGACTTGCAAATGCTCCCACTGAGAACCAGGCTAAAAGCGCCCAAAGAAACCCGCGCCAACATGCCGAAATTTTGCTGTCTCCGTTGCCATCGCCATCTCCGTCTCCTTCACCAAGGCCACCTGCCAGTCCTGTCACCGGACCTGCCCAAAAACACTTCTCACCAGCTTTCGGTCCCTAATCTCTCAGCAGAGCTGGGAGATCCAGATAGGAAATTCCCCAGTCCGCGGAAGAATCAAAGGAAGAAAAGCCCAGCTACGACCAAATCTACCAAGTCCTCGTCGAGCTGCACGCACGCCTCACCTCGGGCTTTTCCGATTTGGTAGAAGACCTTGGCAAGGGATGTCAAGCCGCACTTAGCAGGATCGAGGCTTCAGATATTGGCAAGAACATCCTGAACACTACAAATGCACACCAGGAACTACATTCATAGGTCTTGCAGTTGGAAATCGCGGCCAAGTCTGAGCTGCAGCATCGCAAGAGGATGCTAAGTCGTGTGGATACGCAGTTGAAAGTGGCAAGTGGGAGGGCGTCAAGGTCGGAAGAGACAAGATAGTTGTACAATCTGATGCAGCAAACATCGCAGACGAAACCTCGAAGAGACAGTCAGACGATGAAGCAGATCGCGGATGAGACTTGAGAGATTGCTCGTCTGTGAAGACCATCGCGTTGCTGACCATGATATTCTTGCCATCAGCGGCAATCGCTGTAAGTCTCCGCTATTGCGTTGACTTGTAAGGTACTAACATGGTTGCAAAGACGATTTTCAGCATGTCCTCATCCTTCGACAAAAGCCACCAGAACGAGCTACTGGTTTCGTCAGAATTCTGGATCTTCTGGTCGGTCGCCATACCCCTAACCGCAGTCGTGCTTGTGATATATGCTCTCTGGGCACAGAGAGCGGGAGTCAGAGCCTGGTTGGCTGAGAAGAGGCGGAAGAGATATCTGAAGCAACAGAAAAGACTCGGCAGCGACAAAAAGCCGATGGGAAAAGGGTCTCGACAAGGGTGAGAGGAGTGATGCGGTGTGCAAGGAGACAGTATTGACTCAAGAGGGAAGGAAGCAGCTATAAACCCTAAAACGTCCTAATGCATCCAATTTCGAACCCTGAATTATCCCTAATATGTTCGTGTCCTCACCAATTATTACTAGATCGGACAACAGCATGACAATGTCAGCGTCACGTAACATGTCGCCCCAAGGTCGTACAGTATATCCTCTTCGTAATGGAACCTGGTTTAATGTACAGTAGGGCTTCCTTTTAGCTAGATCAAGCATACAGGCTGAAACTTTAACTCGGAGTAGCCACCGACTGCGAATAGCTGCCCGATACCAGCTTCAAGATATCAATAACAGAGATCTATCCCACAGTGGCGCTCTGATAGAGTTGAAATGGGCAGCCCATCTATCAAGAAGTTGAGTAGAGACACAATCAAATAACTTCCTTACATAGATGTACAGCGCGTGTAATAAATGCTCAGAAACACCTTAGCAACATGCATCAAAGCATAGCTTCACACAGAACAGCTGATATATGTGCTAACCACGACCATATGATCCTGCTATTCGATTCCGTGCCGGCAGTACTCTCCCGTATCCTTTTCTCCTCACGCGAAAGAAACTGCACTCTCTGAAGATGATTGGGGTCGCGTCAGATAGCTTGCGTGCATCTGTTGCTGCCTCATTGGTGTTGGAAGACTAGACGCCAATCTTGACAGGAGATAATCGCGGACACGAAAATAGCAGCTGTATCTCTTCGTGACTGGTGGCATGATGTCTTCCATTTCGATAGATGCCAGCTGGTCGCTTCGGGTGCCAGCGCGGTACTAACGTCTTGTAGCAGATTGATGTAGACGCGACCCCTGTTTATGGTTCCGATTTTGAACATCAGTTCGTTTCTCCTGCCGAGATGATCTTGTCGTAATACCTTCATCGAAGGATAATTATAAATAGATGACACCACGTGATGGTAGGGGGGGCTCCTCGCCGCACTGATATAGTTGGTTGCAGAAAATGTGCTCCGTGGGTGTTGCCTTTTCAGGCATCTGGCTTCATTGGTCGATCAAGCAGAGCTTCTGGCGGCTGTAATGCTTCGTGCTTTACCACATTGCCGGGCAACACTCCCGCTGAGTCTGGCATGTTAAGGCCAGCCACGCCAGGGTTGGCGGTCGAGTGATGCTCATCCCTTCAGTCATGTTGTCTCTAGAGCTGCGCTGCCAGGCGAGAATACTGTGAACATCATGAGGTCGGACGAGGATAGGGCGGTACTACCCATGAGTTGCAGACAGGGTGAGCTTTGTATGCACTGCGCTTGGTATGCAATCAATTTTGTATGCAATGAGCATAGTATTCAATGAAGCAGAAATGTATTACCTTGACAACACACGAATTGAATGTTCTAGCTGGACGGGGGTCCACCCCGCCCTTTAACTTACTCGACGCCACTTTTAGCATCAGTCTCCCATGAGCGAGGGTGAAGAGGACGTGAGCCGGAGACCGTTTCCTCGTCGAAAGTGAGCAGGATAAATCCTGCATAACAGTCCGCTAACCCCCAAGCCCGGGTAGGCAACATCGGTAGTCTGACACGATCAGGGCGCGCTCCCCACCAAGCTGGAGCCCACAGTCTGCCGCTTCGGCCCTTCAGGCACCTCTTGCAGGTTGGTGAGAGTTCGGGCAGCGGCACGGGTGCAAGTATTAGTGTCAAAAGAATCTAGTCTCGAAGATTCACCCTCCAGCAGGCAAGGGAGCTAAACATAGCATGCAGAGGACTTTTTCGGACATTGAAAGAGCTTATACTGAGTAATTGGAGGCAGTTTGGGAAGCCTAGTCATTTACAACAGCCAAAATAGTTGGGCAAGACGCAGCCAATTTGGGAAGTTTCCATATCCGTAACCTTAGTATGACGCGAATTAACTGGTTACATTCTGAATCTTTAGGTTGGTCGTCATATTTACACCTACCAGTGTCCAATGACAGTGGTCCCTCAATTTAAAGCAGTTGCGTTCCGTGGAGTAAAAAATTGTTTCTATGCGTGTTATATATAATTACATCAAGTGTTCCGCACTTGAGCTACTTTCTGATAGCGTTCCCAACAGAGAATTACATCCCATGTAGTTCTAATAAATTTTATCCCAGATCCATTCCTTTACATTGCTGTCAACAAGAGAAGCTCGATAACCCTTCCCCCTTTGTTGTTTCTATTCTATGCAATATATACCCTTAGCCGATCCCCCAACCCTACAAGCCAACATCGAAACATGCTTTTAAGACGAAGAGGTGGTTTCATATTCATCATCTTTCCAAATGAAGAAGCCATGGGCCAAAATTTCAACAAGAAGTGAATGTCGGCGCGGTAGGCTGAATAGCATGTGGGTTGGTGAAGAAATTGTCTGGATCATAATTTCTCTTAACATCAACCAGCTGGCAGATATTTTTGCCGTAGTACGATTCCAACGGTTCGACGGAGATGGTGTCGTCCATATAACCAGTATAAGAAGCGGGCCTGATGGACGCTGTCAGTCCAATAGTACTTCTCATACAGAACGGGAGCATCCTTCATCTGGAGGAGAGAACATGCTCTATACTTACCCCACGACAGGCCTCAGATACCTTTCCAAATCCGCAAACCACTCCAAATACCTCTGCTGCGTTGCGGCATCACTGGAGCCGTGGGCCTGAAACTGCAAGTGAGCATATGCCTGCTCTCGCCATGCAAATGCGTTGTCTCCAGCTTCTGAGATATTCCAAGCGTGCCATTCGGCCCACAATTCCGCCTCGGTTTCCAACTGTCCGATGCGATCGACCACACCACGCAGCACGTCATCACTAAGAAGATTATCCTTTTGTACGAAGAAGGATTTGTTTATGCGGCGGAAACGAGGCCAAGGTGATGCGGTCGTGCGAGATGTTGAGAGGGGAATTTCATCGTAGATGAATTGTGGGGAGTTTTCGTATGGAGCAAAAGCCTCTGGGACAACATTTAGGATTGAAGAGTCGACCTTATCATCGGGAAGGCATTCGGTGGTGATGTAGCCAAAAATGCGGGAGTTATCCGTGTTGCAGTTCCCCGCTGTTTGGGATTGAGGGTGCCCGAGTTCGAGCAAGCCTGAATCGTTGACGAGCCGTTGGAGCTGCTGTTGGGTGCCGCCGAGGTACCAGCCTAAGACTTGCACTTTGCTCTTGTAGACATTGATCTGCGAGGTGAATTCCTTGGGCTGTCGCGGAGCCCAGTCCAAGAACCGTTTAGCAACGTCGAAGCGGGTATCGGTTTCGTTCCACTGAATTGCCACCATTGCGGAACGAGGTAGAGGTGTCAGTCTCAAGGTAAACTCGGTCAAAATGCCGTATGTGCCGCCACCACCGCCTCTGATGGCCCAGAAAAGGTCCTGGTTGGATGATGCAGACGCAGTTAACATCGTTCCATTAGCGAGTACTACTTGGGCGGAGAGAACATGGTCGCCGGAAATTCCGAGAGCGCGCATCTGCATATTGAAACCGCCTGCAGATAACAAGCCTGACAACCCAACCGTTGGACAGATACCTCCCACCCATGATGTATTGTATGCATTCAAGGCTGTATAAAGTGCGCCGAGACGAATTCCAGCACCAACTCTGGCCGTGCTGTGGTCGGGCGAGACGTCGACATAATTCAAGTGTGTGAGGTCAACAACGAGGGTGTTGTTGAGGGCGGAATAAGACAGGAAACTGGGATCGAGGTATCGACAATTAGCTTCACCACGTTGAGAAAATGAAAATTGGCTGCGAAATTGTAGGCTGCGGGGAAGGTTAGGTGGTGACAGAAGAAATGACAGAGACAGAAGAAATGAATTGGGGGGACCAACTGATGACCGCCATTCCGCGGAACAAGCTTGGTGCCGGTGCTCTGCGCACATCTGATCAAGGGTGCTACCTCCCTAGCATCTTTCACATATGCAATCAAGGCAGGAAACTGCTCGAATCTGAAAAGCCCGCATCAATCTTTCTTGCTCGAAATGTTCTTGACGCTGACCAAACCTACTGGATCTTTTCCCCCATCCTAGCATCAGTATAAGTGTCATCCTGTGGTGTAACTATCCGTTCCGCAGCATCAGCCCCTGTCAGCGCCTGCAGCGTGCATGCTTCTAGGGTTTGACGGATGCCAATGGAGGCTGAGGTAATGCTGCGGGGGAGCAGGGAAAGGAGGAGAAGTGAAAGATACTTCATTTCTCCCAGGATTTAAGGAAGCGGTAGAGGCAGATATTGATCTTCTAACAATTCGCAGATATCAGAACAGATCCACAGCGTACTGAGTATAACTTATACCCTACTCCAGTCACATAGCCCGGTCAACGACCAACATCCTGCCTATTTTGATAAACACACCATCCATCTATCTGGACCCCAACTCAGTCCCAAACCAACAAATGAAAATGACCCGGCGGAGTTCTTTCAATGAGGCGTGCCCGGCGGAGGGTTTTTTGTTCTTCTCTTCAGATTGCTCTTCCCGCTTCCCGCTTCGGTACTGCAACGCACACGTGAACATGGTTGCCAGATAACGAAGATATTCACGCATGCACATACCTGCCCAGATACATGGTTACAGCGACGTAACCCAGGTACACGGATCGCTGCAATGTAGGCTCTTGCATTCCCAGATACCGTTGGTTGGTACCCACCCATTAGTAATCGAACCACTTTGGACGCGGAGAGTTCTTCCTTGTCCAAGACAGCACCCCAAACAGGGCCCCGCGGATTGCCTCAACGCATGCTTGCTTGTTCCTGCGTTTTTCTCACGTGGCTGTTTAAACAATTCACAATTTGTGCGGAAAGCTTTAGTCATTGTGGTAAATGTGATTACATATTCGCCTCGAGTACCCTTAGAAATGGAAGGGTGGGACAACCAGGGCGTGTAACCTAGGCATTGGGAGTTGGGCTATTAGAGCATCATTCGAAATGTCGCTATTGCTTTATCCGTTCGATGTTTTATTTCACCCGCAGAATACTCATTGAAAAGTGGCTAGGATAGATTGATCTTCCAGCTAGATAGGTTACCTCTTAAAGAGGAAGATAATACCAAGATATGGTACAAAACTATCGAACATCTATTCCGTAGCAAACTAATATGAAACCTTTATCAATGTGTGATTGCTAGTGACGTCCTCTATGCTGTTCGCTTTTTGATCGTCACCGAGACGTCTTCTTTCAACCAGGGGCTGCCAATCTTGGAAAAATCCAGATTAGTCGTCTCCTGTTCCCTCTTGGGTCCCCATGTAATATCATAGTCTTGTGCCAAAATTCCCACGACCGTTGCAGCAATGATTCCCGCCAATTGCTCTCCTGGAAACCGATGCACCCCGGCTCCAAATGGCATATAACCCATTCGCCCCATAGAATTGACACGCTTTGCCAATTCTGGCTCTTCTAGCCAGCGCTCGGGCTGCCATTGATCAGGGTTAGGATAAATTTCAGGGGCATGGTGAGTGAGATAAGGAGATATAGATACAACGGAGGCGTGAGGGATGGTGATATCTGTAGTAGGGACGTCAATGGTTTGACGTGCAAGACGAAGCATGCTGATGCCGGAGTAGCAACGACCGGTCTCCTTCAGGAACGCCTGGAGATGTGGGGAAGCTTGAGGGTCAGAGTCCTGGAGCAGATCCTGGCGGAGAGAATTGAATCGGGTGGGAGATTTGATGAGCTTAGGTCGTAAATTAGCCACATAGGTCTAAAACGTCTAGATACTCCAATTGGTGATAAAATTGCAGCTTATCTCGAGGATCGTCCAAGATATGCTTGCCACCGTACTAGTATGGGCGGCAAACATGAGCAGCGTGTGGTGAGCAGCGTGTGGTGAGCAGCGTGTGGTGAGCAGCGTGTGGTGAGCAGCGTGTGGTGAGCAGCGTGTGGTGAGCAGTGGTGACGTGTGGTGAGCAGCGTGTGGTGAGCAGCGTAGAAGTCTTTGAGATGTGCTGTAGCGTGGTCGTTAAGCGTGTATGAAATGTAGTCATTGGCATCAGCCCAGTCCTCGGGGTGCTTCTCTCTTGCCTTGAGCCGCTCGCTGAATATTGCTCCCACCCGATCTTTTTCTCCTTCTAACGTAGAGCCGCCGGATGAGGCACCCAGTCAGGAAGGATGAAGTTCAACATGTTGCCAATATCAGCTTCCATGCCGTGAAGCAGGCCGTACAATTCATTGCCATTTTCGGCGTAGAAGTCAGGCCCCATCAGACATTGTACGACAATAGCATGAACGAGTACTGAGGCATGTTCGAAGAGATCGATCTCTGACTTCTCGGCCCATTTTAGGAAACATGATACAGATGTTTCTCGAACAATATTGGAGTAGTGAGTAAGCGCCACTCTGCGGTTGATTCCTCGGCTCAAAGATGCCACAAAAGTTTTGAGATTGTCAAAGTAACCCAGGCTGACAACCTTATTAAGGAAGAAGACCCTAGCGTGCGATCAGCCAGACACAAGCTGCGTGCAGTTGAACTGGGATTTACCATGCCATCCCCAAAAGACCATGTGTCCTAAAGTGAATATCAAGTTAGCAGGTTCTCTGTGGGTTCAGTCAAGGTGCAGTTTACCTCTTTCGTCTCCAAGTAGACTCTGCTTAGTCTGGTATCTCGTAGCCAGATAGTACGGGTCAGGATCATGTTGACCATAAAAATCTCGCCATACTGTGCCTTTGCCTTGCGCAAGTATGAAACTGGGTCCGAAGCTTGGCGCCAAAATTTACGGGAGTTCTCAGATCCCCTTCCTCTACCCCCCTTCTTCATTCCCCTATTTCTCTACCAATACTCACTCAGATTTAGGGAATAATGAGTTCTAAACAGGGAAATAGACGGCGCATCTGCCGAAAGCCTACTTCTATAGATCCTCCTTCTCCTGCGGCCTCACGAACGCCAAAAACGATGCTCGATACGCCGCGCCGTGCGCGCCTTCTTGCTGATGCACGCCACACAGCTGGCAAATTACCTCGTACGCAGCTATTTAAGATACATAATATATCTGAAACAACTGGCTATCGAATCATCCAAGAAGGAACTGCGCGCCGCAGCGAGAAAGTCCACAATCGATGCCGAAAACGAGTACTTGCTCCGTACGAGTGTGAAGCAATTGAGGCAGTAGAAGATGCTAATTTTGGCTTTGCTTCGTCAAGTCATTATAGGGTGGCACAGAAAATTGGCCTAGCTAATGGCTCTGAACGTGCTATTCAAAGAAATATGAAGGATTTTGGCGTAGGGACCTATATGGCCGCGCAGAAAAAGATGCTCTCTCAAGGGCATATTGAGGCTCGAATTATATGGGGATTTGAGCGCCGATATTGGCAATTGGATCAATTCAAGCAATATAGATGGTGTGATGAGTGCCATTTTGCTACTGCCCTGCAACGACAGGCTCGAATTCATCGTCGACCAGGGCTTGAAGCACGAAATGCCCTATCAAAGACCCAATTCAAGCTCAAGCGCCAAAATCAGTCAGTCCATGTGTACGCAGTTATTGGATGGAATTTCAAGGGTCAGCTCCACTTCTACACAGGCTCCGGAGTAGGAGGGCGTCTTATTCAGGACGATTATATGGCTATTTTGAAAGAAATCGTTGCTCCTGATTGGGATAAAGATTCCATATTAATTGAAGATAATGACGGGCCTCATGGTACCAAGGGCAAGGGTCCTAACAAGGTTAAAGCACTCAAGGACCTTCTAGGGATCAAATGGGAGATGAACCCTGCTAATTCGCCTGATCTCAACCCCATTGAGACGATCTGATAATAAAGCAGCGCTTGAAGTCCAGGGGGGTCATCTTCGAAGAAGCTGTTCTGCGCAGGGCTATCCAGGAGGAGTGGGATAAAATAACTCTGGATGAGATTAATAGGGCTATCTCAACAATGCCAGATAGAGTAGCTGCCCTAAATGAGCGAAATGGGCGTCCTATCCCCTATTAAAGGGGCGTGTAGCATAGCAGGAATCTGAGAACTCCCGTAAATTTTGGCGCCAAGCTTCGGTCCCTTGTGTAGCTGACAATGTTCCCGCAATGGGCCAGCCATACTTCACGGAAGGAGCCTTCTCAGACCTCTTGGTAAATGAACCAGCGACCGCTACGGCGAGAGAAGCGAGTAGAATATGGAGAGCAAGTCGAAGCGAAGTTGATTGTATAAACAGCGGGCCCCGCAACAGCGCCAAGGGATTAGTGGTGATCAAAGTGTCCATTATAAAGTTTAAGGTCGCTTCTCTTCCATACTCACGATAGATTGTCCAAGAAGCTTTGGAAAGGTCAATTGGATTCAATCGCCATAGATATCGGCTTGAACGTGTTCTTCTGGAGGCTACCGTTTACCCGGTAAAGGCTTCTATCCCTGGATCAGCTCTGCCGCGGAGTGCCATACCGAAAATATGCTCCGCCTACATACGGGCCTTTCATTTTCTATTCCAACAGAACATTTTGCGTTAGACCCCCTTCAATCAACTGTGGAATTAGCTCGAGGTCTTTTGATCTCAAATAGAACCTGCCGGAATGAGCCGTAGAGAGTGTGGAGCATCTCATCATCCACGCGAACCTTTGCATTTGATCTTTTCCACTCCTTATCACTCTTCAACTCCTTTTGTCTGCATTCAGATTTACCCTATCTACAAGCTGCCATGAACGAACAGAATGCCTCACTCTCTGGCAGTATCAGCACGGAGGAAGGCATGAAAGAGGCGGAGATAGAAAACAATCCTGCACCAGATGGCGGCCTTCGACCTTGGCTTGTGGTACTCGGTGGCTTTCTTGCATACTTTGCAACCTTTGGAACTGGTTTTCCACAATCTTTTTCAAGACGGTACTGAATAAATAACCACTGTGCTCAGGTTTGCTTAATTCCTTTGGGATATTCCAACTCTATTATCAAAGCGAGATTCTCCTAGGGACCTCTGCAAGCGTTATCTCATGGATCGGTTCCATTCAGGTACGTTGACCTTTTACACATATATTACACGGCATATGGAGACTCATGCTAATCTTTAAGCTCTTCCTCCTTTTCGGCGGTGCTTTGGTCAGTAATTTCTCAGGTGGTATTGGGGCCATCATCAATTTCTCCGGCATTATTCACTTGTTCGGGGCTTTCCTTGTACTGTGCGCACGGCTAACAGTCGATCGAAAGGTTCTTAAAGTCTGCTAAAACTCCTTACGTACAGGGGAGTACGCCACCGGATCGAGTTTTCACCAGATTTAGCTTATATAGAAGTAATGTAATACATACAGTCTCTACCTTTCAACACATCCATAGCTAGAAAAATATAATTCTAACTTAGATCAGAATGTACGTAACACGCAAGATCTAACAGATCTGGCCAATGACATTTATGAATCATGGAGATTAATGACTTCATTCGTGTGCATTAGCACCAGCGGGAGCAGAGATTCTTCATCAAACCAAAGTTGGGCCGAATTGCGTACGACCAGGTCTTTGTACTGTATAGCGCTATCATAAGGTGAACCTTTAGCCAAAACATTAGAAGAGCTCATCCTACTAGGGACTAATTTCGTGTAAAAGTTGATCTTGTTAAAAGTAACGCTAAAACTGCTTCTGCTATCTATGGATGTCTGCACTCAATCAAAATGATTGATTTGGTAACTTGTGCAGAAGTTGTATCCAACTCCTGTCCAAAGTTCAAGTGCAATCTTACTCTGGTGGCTGATGGCGCTATGCCTGTTCCGGCATAGCCCTAGGTCATGTGACGACTACTGAGCTAGCGGCTTGGCAGCAATTCAACAGATCTCTATTTCTTGGTCTTGCCCTAGCTAAAATTCAAACATGGCAAGAAATTCCTGCAAACCCTGGCCTTAGCGTATCTTATGCAATCATTGCCAGGACGCCTCTCAAAATGCCCGTCAGCTCACCCACATGCGCCTTATCAAACGCGCTGTCATGCTGCGCCTTGAACTGTACGGTTCGAAAATGCTTGAATTTCGCTGACTGCCAACCCATCCGCTCGTCGCGGAAACTCTTCTGCACAAACTCCTTCCTGACATCCCGTAGTGTGGCTACCGGCCTTGATAGCGACGAGCACTTGACGAGAGTAGTAGGTGCGTGACAGCGTTGGGGAAGGAAGTGGTTGCGAGCTACGGTGCCCACCATGTTGACGCCATTGTAGATGTGTTTTCGAATCCGTGGGAGCATTGTCGCAAGACTGAAATCATCCTCATCGTTGTCATCATCCGGAGATTCGGAGCTGGAGCTACTATCATCGCCCTCCACCAGGCTAGGTGCATTCATTTTGCTTACAACCTTGTTATACGTCAAGGTTGTGATTTTTTCGTGCTCGGCACGGTTGATAAAGGCAGGATAGTTCTCCGGGTTCGCGGAGTCAATCATAATGACATGAAGAACTGTTTCGCCGCGCTCTTCTAATATCGAGGCCATCTTGAGGGCGATCATACCACCCAAGGACCAGCCTCCCAGGAGATACGGGCCTTCGGGCTGCACTTCCCTCTGAATGAGGGAAATGTACTGGCGGGCAGCATCCTCCAGAGAGGAAGGTAATCGATAGTCTCCACTGGCGTAAATCGGAGAGCTGACACCGTAGACGGCTCGACCTTCATTTCCACCAACGTCGTCTTTCGTGAGCGAACCAAGGCCGAGGTACGGGAGGGCAAGGCCAGATACGGCGTGAATGAGGAAAAGTGGCGTAAAGGGTGAGGTTTCACTACCTTGAATATGCAGCAGGGTCTCCATTGAAGGTTATGTGAAAGTATTGGAATGTAGTTAAGCCGGTTGTCCACTTCGCCAAAACTTGCAGAGAGTGGTTGTGTGCAACTGGGTTGCGACGTTGGTTATTCGACCCTTTACACGCACTTCCCTTCATATTGTACTGTAGGTGCTTTACACACTCTATTCATAATTGAGCGAAGACTGAAGCCTGGATGCAACGATATCATCGTGCGTCGACGGAGAAAGCCCCGAAATCAACAACACGGCGTCCTCCAAGACAGCATCCCAGTCGTGAATGCGCTCCGTTCGGAAGCGGCTGTAAGTAGAGCCTGGAAAGCTTCAGTGTTCGCGGGCACCAAATCATAGAAACGAGTTCGCAAGATAGCGATCTTGTATAGGATGCTTGACGAAATGTCCGGTTGGGTCCGCCTTCCGTACTTTGACGGATACTTGTTTTCTGGCAGTAAGTAAACACCAACAACCAACTTCGTATATCAAAATAGCGACATGAATCCGAAAGATAGGATCATCAATACCAAGCTAGATGATGATGGTGGCGATGATATATGAGATATATGATGGATAACAATGTGTAGAACTCATCCAAGGAACTTCCTCGAGAAGAGAGCAGAGAAGCAAACTTACAGTAACAATCCCAGTCGGCCCACAATGCATATGTCTCTTAGAAATACCCTGTTAGCTTCGTCTTCCTTAAGCAGCTTTGCATTCGTCTCCGGAAGCCCTGCACGACAACGCGCGGCAGAAGCTGTCAGCTACGATCTTCCTTTGACATGGAGTTCTTTCGGCTTTCTCTCCTCCCATATGTCGCTTGGCACCCCACCACAACAAATCACCACTTTCGTCGACTGGACATGGATCAGTCAGTACGTATTCACGACAACTTGTCATGGCGTCGCGGACAAGCCCTTCGACTGTTTCGCAAAGGAGCAGTCAATCTTCAACCAGTCGCAATCGTCTACCTTCTTAGACGAGTCCTATTTGTATCCTAGTCGGACATGGAACCCCAATCACTTCTTCTTCTATGAAGATCTTACTGTCGACTACGCTTCTGACATAGGGGTTGTTGGGCCAAGCTCAGCGCGTCTTACAATACAGACGGCGGATTTTCAGTTCGATATAAGTGACGCGCCTTACCCACTCACTGGAGTCTATGGCCTGTCTCCAGTCTTCAAGGCAGACAACAGTACGTTATGCTCACTTCCGGTGTGCTGTTCCAGTAAGGTACTTATCTCTGTCTTCTGTTTAGGGTCTATGCAATCGCCGTTCTACCAAGCGTGGTCCGCCGGTGCTTGGCCGGAACCATTTGTGGCCTTCCACTACTGCTACAATGGATCTGTGGACACCACAAAATCGACGTGCGGCGGCTACGATGGCCTGCAGACCCTCGGCGGCTTCAACATGAGCTTGATCGATGGCGAAATGTCTTGGTACGATATTGTGTTCTTCACCGACGTCAACGAGATCGACTTCGAGTACAGCCCGCCCATTTATAATTACTGGACCCTTCAGCTCACGGAGCTGAGTCTAGGCGACAAGGTGCAGGCGCTCAACAAATCTAGAGGAGCGGGTGCCATCTTCGACCATGCAAGCTACGGTCGTGGAGCTCCATTGTCTGTCAATGCGTACGAGGAACTCATCTCGATCAGTGGAGCTACACCTATTGCCCTCGATTCACCCCCAAACAACGGCAACCAATCCTTCTATGAGGTTGATTGTGACAGAGTGGAAGCACTTCCCCCAATCAAGTATCGATTTGGGGGATCGGAAAGGCCATGGGAGATTGTACCGTCAAACTATGTCGAAACCATCAACGATACTTGCGTTCTCAACGTGCGAACATTGGGGGATGGGGATATGATTGCTGGAAATTTCGGCGAGACCTTCGCAAAGGACAAATACATTGTGTTTGATTTTGAGAAGCTCAAGGTTGGACTAGCTGATGTGAGGTGGTGATCGGGGCTTGGGAAGCAAAAAGGGACAGAGACAGGATCGTTATTTGTACTTGTTCTACCCCGTAAATATCGCGAAAATTAGTCAAATGATTTAGTAAATCCTGCACCTCCGAACCGAATAACACGCAACTGAGCGGAGGCTCAAATTAAAGAATCTGTGCTTAAAATTATGCCCAGAAATTCAAGGGCATTTAACTATACAGAGTACTAAGAAATACTTTGGGTGACCGACCTGTTTCGGTCTAATTTGTAATAGCTGGAGGCCACCCAGAACTGCAACCCTGTCTGCCCCTGGAGGGACTGGAGTACCTCCGGACCCTGGAGGTCCTCCGGTTCTCGGGTTATCTACAGTACATCATGATCCCAGTTGAAGTTGTCGCTGTTCCACCCCACATCATGCATTCTGTAGATTAGAATGAGTCTTTTGATCATTCTGCACGAGGATATATCAGAACTCAACAACGTTTTAGCTTGATGCTAACTATTCATGGCTCAAAATTTTTGATGTGTTTCATGCCAGAATGAGGGATCCTACTACCGCCCTCTGGGCTAGGACCCGTAGGTATCATGATCACCACCATTTTCCAAGGACCGAACTCATCGTGAGGACGTTAAAACGGATGATAACTGGGTGTGGAGTAAGAAAGGACCGAGCATCTACTTGTCTGAATCATATCAAATTTACTTTGTTGCTTTTGAGAAAGGAGAAAGCAAGCAGATAAGTGAACTTTCATGATTCAGTGATCAACTCCATGGGCATGCCCGGGTCAGGAAGAAACAGCCATTGTTGTCCAGGTGCTTTGCCTGGCCAGGTGGAAAAAACAAAGACCTGCCGCGGAAGCAGGTCATGTTCTACCAGTCAATGAATTTCGAATCTGGCAGTGATCCTGCCGCTCTTTAGTCCGCAAAGAAAATCTCCGTTATCCATCGGTAATTTATAGTCATAAGCGAGCCATCCCAGCATTCACATTCATATAAGAGCCTGGTCACCATGGAAAAGCTGGGCAAATCCGTCGAGTATTCTCTATCTGTCTACCACTTCTAATCTTTCACTAAACATTACAAGGTTGATATCTCGATGCCGCCATGAATCCGGCTCCACACCCCCAGGTCCTTATAATTGGAGGCGGCATTGGAGGATTGACACTTGCTGTTCTTTGCAGAAAGTTGAACATTTCATACCTTGTCCTCGAGCGTTCTAAAAAGTTCTCACCTGTCGGAGCCGGCATCTCTCTTGCGCCCAATGCATTGCGAGTCTTGGACCAATTAGGGCTATACGAGGATATCGTCCGCCATGGGCAAAGCCTCGACAAGATACTCATTCATCGGAACAAGACCAAGTGGCGAACCTTAGACTTCACATGTGTCAAATCGTCATTTGGATACCCGGTTTACTCAATTGAGAGACACTATTTTCACCACCTACTATATCAAGCCGCTGATGGAGACAAAACCGTCCTTCTGGATTCCACAGTGGTGGATATTATCGACGACCCCACAGCACCTCATGTTATTGTCAAGTATGGAAACGGCTGCCAGACCAATGCGGACGTGGTCGTTGGTGCAGATGGCATTAGATCTGTCACTCGAAGGATCTTGGCCCGTCAAGCTGGACTGGACGCTAAGAACACCATCCGTTTCACGGGCAGAGTGCACATGTCGGGATATACGGCTCCAATGGAGAACTTGGGAGCCAAAGACCTTGGAGTGGGAAATTGGTTGTTCTACGATGATGCCATATTGACCACATGGCCTTGTGTGGACAATAGGCAATGGTTTATCGGCGTGAAGGTTTGTTTCCCGTGTCTACGAACGAGGAGAGTGGACTCTAACTGGGAGACTCTAGAAAGCCGATCTCCAAGACCAAGAAAAACTAAACCGATCCGTCTGGGCAAACGTAACTCCGGACATGGTGAACGATGCCTACGGTGAAAAGTTCCATCCCTTTGCCGAGAGCGGCGAGTTCAAAGATAGTATGTTGAGTGCTCATTGAAGTCTTGACTCCCATATCTGTTATTGTATATGCTTATGTTCTTCGCTTATAGTTGTTGACAAATCCGAACGTGTTATTGCGAGCAATGTTTTTGAGGAGATGGATTTTCCTACAATGTCAAATGGAAGAGTAGCGCTACTTGGTGATGGTATAGTCCTCGCTACTCATCTGGTGTAAAGGTCCACTTAGTTGACCCTGTTATTGCAGCCGCTCACTCTATGACCTCCTTTTTTGGCCAAGTAAGTCTCTCCTGCTTACACCCCCAACCTTCTTACTAACAGGATTGACCTTTTGTAGGGTGCTTGCCAAGCCATCGAAGATGCTACCGAGCTTGCCAATGCTCTCCAATCATATTTCTCCGCTCCTTACAAGGAAGACTCCTCTACCGAGAAACCCGCTCAGAGAGAGGCTTCAAGTCTTGCGCAGACTCTGGGAGCCTACAGCGATAAGCGCGGCGAGCGAGCCAAAGCGCTCGTCTCATTTTCAAGCAACTACGCAAAAGTACATACGGGGAAATTACCATACGGCATGGGCCCGTTGGTCAGGAAGCTGATCTTTGCGTATTTACCTGCGTGGGGATGGATGTGGGGATTGACTTGGCTCTATGGGTATCAGCCTACGGTCGATATTATTCGTGATCCCTTCTCTTGATGTGCACGAAGAAGACTATTCGTGCCACCATTTCGGTTGCAGCTAATGTTCGCAGTTGGCCGCAGTCCAAACTTGAGAAACACGCACGGCCATTTTGCTCCGTTGTACCTAGTAGAAGTTGGGCGTTCAAAAATTGTCCGATGTTTTGTACTCTAATTAGAACTTTGCCGATATATAGACCAGGCGCATCTGAACTGCGGGCACATCTGAAGCATACACAGACTTATCCATAAAGATCGTCTTCTTTTCACAGCGAAAGCGCGCCTAGTTGATCTACCACAGTTGTCTCAATCGGCCTACCGGAAACCAAAGACCTCACCATTTCCCAGCACTGAAGAGTCCCGAGATCTACATTAGCATTGTCGGCTGGCCGCCATCAATACGGAGGAACCTTCCACAGAATATGATGTCAAAGGATCGTCCACAGGGGGCCAGACGGGGTCTGAGCTATCCACCACTCTGTCGTAAATTTTGCGTATTTTCTCTTGGTTACTGCAACCGCGATCAGGATGTAAAGGTTAATATTGGATCATCAACGTTGGACTCACTCAGCTAGACGAATCATAACGTCCCACCAGAACTTTAAAGAACGGGTCATGACATTTTAAGCCTACTACGTAATATGACTTAACATACACTTTAACTATCTTCAGGGTCTCAGCTGACGTCTGTCATTCGTTCAGACCAATTTTAAGGTCCGCTGGTGGATCGGTTATAATGACCAATCAGAAAATACGCAAAATTTACAACAGAGTGGTGGATAATGTGAGCTAGATCATTAAGGCTATCATGACAATTGATATCCTCGTACGTTCAGCAGGAGGAAGCGAGACGACTTGCAGCGCAAAGCGCAAAGCGCAAGGGATCATGTCTTACGACCAATGTAATCATTGGTGGACAGGAAGAAGGGTGAAGAAAGAGGAATCGTCGGAAATGTTGACTCCCTGTCAAGATTAAATATGGCGGGGAGGTCATCGGCGATCCTAACCTGTTGAAATGCATCTTCGTAAACCTGATCCGAAGGCATCTACTACTAGCAAAGGGACACATCAACCGTTGCACCAAAAGGACAGCGCTTGTGGGTTTTGAAACACACTTAATTGATTTATCCCCACTGACTCTACTCGGAGTACAGAAAGGTACACAAGTCTCAAGTACTCGGAGATAGCTCCGCACGTAAGATAGGCATCTTCAAGAGAATAATTTATTACTAACTGTATGGAACATCATACACAAGCCATACACACTCAAGTATTTGACAATCTAAGTTTATACTACCTACATGGATGAATTACATAAAACTTACTTATAGACTTAGGGATTGTCGCTCAATATCTCATACAGAATTAGTTTAATACTAAGAAGATATTCCCCTCATTATCTCTTTCCTTGTATAGAATGATCGGGCCACATGATAGGACACTTGGTCAAACCAAGGCCCAAGGCCGCTGTCAACAAAGAAATGGTGGCCGATTGCATGAAGTCCTCGAACGTGCTTCGATGATGGAGTCTGATCCGTCAGCGTAGTGTTACTTCCCGGGACCTCCCCGATCTTCGAATCAGACAGGCTACGATTTCCTAATACGGGCCGCGACCAACGGGTATGAGACGTGCATCAGAAGTGCGTCAGTATACGCTAACCAGATGAGGATAAGTCAGCCTTTCTTGTACTAGTGTTATACTAGTGTGACGCATCAGGCGATGAGGACGTAAGAGTGGTCAGAGGAAGCGACTTGCTGAAGCTTAACGGGTATGGGCCAGGAGCCACGTCAAACGATCTACTTGTGCCGCTGAAAACTGTGTTCTACTACGTAGAGCATTGATACAACCTGATGATGTCCGGACCATCGCTCACTAGTTGTAGCCGACTGAAATTCATAAGATGAGCTTAAATTAAAAGTGAATGATCATTTTCACGAGGACCCTTGAAATAAGATCAAACCTCAAAGAGGCTGTGAATCGTTGCTCTTGATGGTTTATTCTCACGCTCGAACGTACCTTTCGGCGATATAAGTTAAAGAACGCCTTAGAGGCTCTAGAATAAGGGGGTCCTAGCAGCAACTCTAGGGCCGGAGGGCTCTACCCCCAGCACACACTACGACGTATTCATGCAGCACTAACTTTTAGCTAGAGTGTGCTAGTGGCGCTCTAATTTGAGCGTACATTGACGCCTTTTGATGCACGACTCGGTAGAGTTGATGCTAAGGCTGATTAGCCGAATGTCGCCCAAGTTGAATATCATGCTCGAATTTCGGGGCTCCTTTCAAGACAACACCCAGTCAATCTCGCTAAATGGACGACGCTCATAGGTCTTCGACCACATTCGTTTTGGTTATGCTCACGCTGAAGCACGTTTTCGTGCATGTCCATAGTAGTCTTGCTGGTCATGTATGGATCCTAATACGGTAAGTAGAACAAATGCTCAGCTGCCTCACCGTGTGGGGGCCGGCCCTGTGTGGTTGTTGGGAAGCGACTTCAACCCGATGTCGCCATCAGCCTGAGCCGTCCTGCATTGACTTGTGCTTGTATGTAGGTCGAACCTATCATCCTTTGGCATATCCGACTCTGGTGGCCTAGACGTACCAGCTGTTATGCACAGGCTGAGCAACAACGCTGACTAAATTTCCGGACCACTTGGACCTGGAATCCTGGCAGAATGCTCCTTTGAAAGCTCCGAAATGGTCTTGGGTATAGAGTGATGGTAGCCATGAGCGGCCAGGAACAACTTGATCGGCAGTGAAAGAGCGACCCCAAGAAAGCGTACAGGTAATGCAGCTGCTGCCATCTGACTTCTTCAGTCATGTTGCATCACACAAGAAGTGATACGGAACAACAGCCTACATATGTTTACGCTGTTTGCTGCATGAAGTTGTCACCTGGTGAAAAGTCCTTCAGTTTTTACGCTTCTGGTCACGAACATGAAAGGTTTGTAACTCATAATCTCTGCAAGAGTTCTGCCTGACAGCCTTGCTACAGCTACAGCTACACCAACAATGCGGAGGAGCTGCAACTTTTGCAGGTCACGGAAAATTCGATGTTCTGGACAAAGCATTTGTAGTGCCTGCTCCGAACGCAATATTGATTGTGTCTATGTAAGAGAGGCGGCCAAGGGCCGGCCCAGAGGGTCCATCATGAAAAACGTCTCTCGAAGTACGACACAGGATAGCATTGGCCCAGTACGCTTAGATGCCTTGTCTGCCGCTGCGGAATCTTCAGCATTCAATTCATCTCTCACATCGTCCACTTTTGCGCCGAAACCCAGCGACAAAAGGTCAGCCAACCTAGAACGTCCCAGTCAGTCGCTGAGGGGGATGAGTATTGCATGTGAGGAGAACCACAATTCTCTTGCTGCCGACCTTGAGGACATGTTTGACGAAGCCTTCAGGAATGCCGGGGTTATAGCAGATAATGCATTCCAAGAATCTCTGGCAGCCTTTCATCATAAAGTCAACAATGAACCTGCATCAACAATGGATTCTCTTCTAGGCTTCTCGGCGGGAGACAGACAGCGTCGTACGATCAGCTACGAAAAGCTTCTTTATACCATGACACTAGAACTGGTAGAAATGTTATCGATTCGGTTTGGTAATCTTGGGTGCTATCAGCTTGGTGACTCGACTGCGAGATTCTACGCTGTCAGTCTCGCAAATGATGACACCCCAACGATGTTTGAATCCACGGCGGCCCAAGAAGCTGACCCTCTGGTTGACTTTGACGCCCATCGGAGTACCCAACTCATTGAAGTGTGGTTTTCGGTCCA
Source organism: Endocarpon pusillum Z07020 (assembly GCF_000464535.1). NCBI lineage: Eukaryota > Fungi > Ascomycota > Eurotiomycetes > Verrucariales > Verrucariaceae > Endocarpon > Endocarpon pusillum. The sequence goes on along the minus strand of NW_006916325.1, from coordinate 137,092 downwards.
TCCGCTATCGAATATCATGTCCAAGACCATGTTCTTACGCAACTATAAAAGCAACAACCATGACCCAGCTCTATTGGCTGTCATGCTTGCAGATGCTAGCTACGTGCACGAAAACGATGCGACTGGAAGCAAGAAGGAGGCGCTTTTTAGGTGGACGGCGATGCAGTTACGTGATCGGCCAGCCCAAAATTGCGGCCTTTCGACCGTCCAGGTCCTAATGCTGCTTGGCTGGCATGAGCTCTGCCTTTCACGAGCTAGGCGAGCGACTTGCTATTTGGGATATGCCGGCAGAATTGTTACGAGGCTCCAGAAGAATGTGATCCAAGCACCCGAGACTGGACGCAGCCAGATCAACGGTGTTGACGTGGCTGAGGTGGAAGCTGAACTTGTGCGCAATATCTATTGGCTTACCTTTTCTATTACGCTTTGGTCTTTCATGCAGATCGATCAGCCCTATCCCCAGCTGCTGCCCAGCACGGTACCTACCGAATTTCCACCTGTGGACGAGTCATCGTCAGCAGTCGTAAAATTAGACATCGTCTCGGACAATGTTTCAACATTGGCAAAGCAGTCAAGAATGATCCAGGAGCTGTGGCCTCTTAGTCACATTGCGTCAACCACCGCCCATATTTATGCTCTCCTTCCTCGGGAGCAGGAACCGGACGAAGCCTCCCAGTCTGTTTCCTGGCAAGCGCGACCTCTCCATCAGCTTCGTCGCCTGCTCAGCCTAAACCAAGACATTTCGAGTCTCTGCACAAACGTCCGAAAGGTGTTGGTCAACGCGGTCAAAGTGCTTGAAGTCAAAGTAGAAAATGCACTATCGAAAGCACTGGTCTTGACCGCTTATCACACCACCATTATTCATCTACTATTTCCTCGCTTGGACTCCGCAGACGAACGCGTCTACGTGTCAGAAGAGCTCTTGGAGGACTTCTGCACCTCTAGTCGAAGCTTGCTCGAACTGTTTTCAGTCGCCGATGCAGAACATGATGGTAGTAATCTAATCACTAGGATGCGAAGCTCTACCTTTGCCGATGTTTTTGTGTTAGGTTTAGATGTCTGCGGCAGAGCCATTGAATATTTTCACATACGCTCTCAAGAAGCTTCAGAGTTGGAGCGTAAAAACATATCAAAAAAGGCGGTGGATATAGAGTTGATCAGTTCTCAACTGCACAAAATATCCAAGAGCGAGACGTTGTTAACAGCAAAGAATCTGAGACCAGTCAAGAAGAAACTCAAAGAGGTCAAGCTACGTTTTAGCCACGCTGACGCTCTTTACGACACAGAGCCTCCTTCCTCGATAAATAGTGACATAGGCATATTCCCTGATAGTGGTGGCTCTACACTCAAGCCAATGCCCACGCCCACCACCAGTGCCCCCCTTTTCCAGGCTATTCAAGGTATACCAGAATTGCAGCTGGATGTTCCAATTCAAGGATTATTTCCACAGGAATTTAGCGCCCCGCTTCCCGAAGGCTGGCCCAAAGCCTCATCCTTAGATTTTGGATCGGGGCCATCTGATATATCGAGTAGGGATAATCAGATTGACTGGACAAGGGAACAAGGCATTCAGAAGTACAATAATGAGTACAATGACGCTGGCTTGGCTTTGCATGGCAATTTACATGATGATCCTGGTAGTCTAGCTCTTTTGAGCGGAGGTCCATCAGGGCATATCAACTTGGCAGGATTTCAGCAAGAGTATCACCAGATAGCTTCAGCTCCAGGACAGAGCGAATTCAGGGCCAGTGAGATAGCTGCCGGCTCAATGGTTCCTCGATTGAGTATACCCGAGGTCGGGATGGGGATAGATCTCTTTGATCTTGGTGTTCTGGACGGCGCTGAAGGCTGGCCGCCGGGGACTAAGTCTTAGAAATTTCATTCTTCCTTCAAGTTTTATATATATATAACACGCTTTGGCGTTGTACTTATCTCTCAACAAAGACCCAAAAGAGTGGCAGGAACTGTCGGGTAACGCTGAGTACAGTAAGCGTGAGGGGGCACCAGCACACCAGCACACTAGTACACTAGCACACCAGCATAGTGGTAGCTGTTCTTGAATCTTGCTACAACGACTAGAGAAACTTTCGCTTCCACCTGTGTATTGGCATACGAGACGGAGAGAGGGATTTTCAGGGTCAAAACAGCAAAAACGTACTCCGTATTGTGGCTAATATTACAAAATCGAAGAGAGCTCCCTCTGTTTCTGCACTCTTCTCCCAGCAAAGCCCTAATAAGTGATAGAAACCATCTGCCCCGCATACTTCTTCATCCCATCTCCCTTCACTATTTCATCAAACACCCAACCCCCAACATCCTCCCGACTAATCGTATATCCCACCGCAGGCTTCTTGCTCTCCTCGCCAACCCTCACCTTCCCCGTCCCCAGTCTCGGTCCATCTGTCAACAAGCTTGGCCTTACAACCACGAAATTCCTAATCGCCTGTTCATCCGCGGGCTTGGCCATTTCGGCAAGAAGTAAAGCTTCCATCGCTTTCTTGTCCTTATGTGGCACTGCAAGTAGCCAGTGATAAAGCGGGATCATTGCCAGCGGGATATCGCGTTCTTTGGAGCTAATTCCGGTGGTGCTTAAGGCTACCAGCACCGGCTTCTTCGACGAACAAGGCATGCTGCGCAAAGCGGCGAGGATGGTGCTGATGGCATCTTGGCAGATGGTGGGGTCGTCGAAGGTTGGGTTTAGGGGGTTGGGGGAGAAGATTGGAGGGCGGCCGATGCCGGAGATGACGAGGTCGACAGGGGAGTTGGCATTATCGTTGGGTTTGGAGGGCGCACTGAGTGTGCGAGATACGCTCTGTAAGTCGCGGACGTCGCCTTGGATGATGGTAAGGTGCCTGTCGATGGTGGATTGGGGCACTTTGCGCTCGAGGAGGAGGGTTTGGAGCTTTGAGGATGAGCGGGACACTGAAGTAACCAGCAAATAGAGAGTTAGCGGCGGGATGATCAGATAAATATCGGGGCCGGACCCTCGCTAGTCAGCGGCAGTTGTCTTCCGTCAATTAAGCATTGCATGGAAACAATGTTGAGGGGCACAGAGCTTTGCTAATATCGAGGAGGTCAAGGGCAAAAGATACTTACACGCAGAGCAGGTGTAGCCAGCTTCAAGGGCGAAAGCTAAACATGCTACTGTCGAACCGCCCGTCGCTCCGAAGAACGCGATTGTGGCAGGCATGCTCAGTAGGCGGCAATGTTTGACAATTAAGGTAACCACTACTGAATGTTGTTGATCGATTATCGACAGACTATGAGAGTTACAGTGTTAATTGCTAAATAATCATCTGTTCAGTCTTTCGAAGGGGGGGATGTGATATAGGAAACAGGCAGAATCCGCAAAACCTCCGTCGCCGCACGGAAGCATTGCCAAGAATGACACCTAACTTGAAGTACTCACCTACTGGCAGGTCCTCCGCATCCCCACGGTTACTATATACGTTTCAAACACGACAACCATTGGCACCGTAAAGCCTCGGGCATATGATACCCGTTGTCGGTCTGATGTACAAAGCTGATGATGGGCCTGGAGCTGCGCTCCGTCTGTCCTCGGCAGCGAGGAGGTGCTCCTCAAGAGTCCTCATTTCTATGCCCGTGTCGGACCATTACGTTTTCTCACTGTTATGTTGCAAGATGTCTTGCGATAGACTTCCTTTCTATGTGTTCCATAAGAACCTACTTATGTCTCGAGGTAGGCCGAGTCGCAGAGTTCTTTCCCTCATTGTTATCATCATCATATAGAGCTTCACATTGACAATAGAATTGTATCACCAACCCGCTGTATCAAGAAAACACTCTAGAAACTAGCTCGAAGAGACTTTTCCGTTCTAATACACCATGACTTCGATATCCTCCACGACTCAATCCACCACCTCATCATCCTCGACTCCATTCGAGTCACGCTCCCACTCTCCGTCCAATTTTCCAAATCCCCTCAGGCCTTCTTCTGTGGCAGGGGATGATGACCCTGCCGCCATTGTGGGTCTGGCTTGTCGTGTGCCTGGAGCACAGAACCCGAGTCAGCTGTGGAAGCTTATCGACGAGCAGAGGGACGTGCAGCGGAAGATGCCAGAAGACAGGTTCAATGTGGATGCTTTCTATCATCCTGAGGGAACTAACAAGGGGACCGTAAGTCTTGTGGTCTCTGGCACGTTGCATTCGATTTCCTGATATGCACACTTGTTTCTTTCGTTGTCACATTCGATCTACTCATTCACTGTCACCTCGGAAGGTTTCACTTTAATGTCATACGGAACGCTTTCATCACTGTTCGCCATGACTGCTCACTTTATCACCTGGGCTAAGCACTTGATTGACGACTTGTGGAATGAAGATATATAAGTCCTCCCATTGTATCCATGCTTACCATTCCTTAGACGAATGCGAAATATGGCTATTTCCTCGACCAAGACATTGGTCTATTCGATGCGGGTTTCTTCAACATCTCTGGAAAAGAGGCAGAAGCTATGGATCCGCAGCAGAGATTGCTGCTTGAGGTGGTGTACGAAGCCTTGGAAGATGGTGCCCTCCCCTATATGCGATAGTTTTTACCAAGAGTGCTGACATTCCGTTCAGCTGGGATTCCCCTCGAGAGCATCAGCGGTTCTCAGACGTCGGTCTTTTGTGGTTGTTTCACCAATGACTACAACGCCATGACTACGAAGGACCTAGAATCTTACCCTAAATATACCGTTACGGGGACCGGAAACTCGATTTTGGCAAATCGAATTTCCTACTTCTATAACCTCCACGGGCCGAGCGCAACCATCGACACGGCGTGCTCCTCGTCCCTGGTTTGCTTCCATATGGGCAACCAATCAATCCGAAACAACGAGTCGGACTTGTCCATTGTCGTCGGCTCTGCGCTTCATTTCGATCCCAACATCTTCATTACCATGACTGATCTTGGTATGCTTTCCACTGACGGTCGATGCCGTGCTTTCGACGCTTCTGGTCGTGGCTACGTCCGGGGTGAAGGCGTCTGCGCCGCCATCTTGAAGCGTAAGCGTCAGGCGGAGCTAGACGGCGATTCGATTCGTGCTATAGTTAGAGGAACTGCTGCAAATCACGATGGGAGGAAACAAGGGATCACTTTGCCATCCTCCGAAGCCCAAGAGGCACTCATTCGGAGGGCCTACCGGATTGCCAATGTCGACCCAGCGGATACGCAGTACTTTGAAGCGCACGGCACAGGAACTGCGGCAGGAGATCCTCGAGAGTCGCGCGCAATTGGGGCCTTCTTCTCTGAGAAACGAGAGCAGGCTCTAAATGTCGGCTCGGTGAAAACAAACATTGGTCATTTGGAGGGTGCTTCTGGTCTGGCCGGTATCATCAAAGCAACTCTCTCACTCGAGAACAGAAAGATCCCTCCTAACATGCACTTCACATCCCCTAATCCGAACATCGATTTCGACGGCTGGAAAATATCAGTTCCAACCAAGATGGCGGATTGGAATTCACCAAATGGCCTGCGGCGAGCCAGCATCAACTCGTTTGGTTATGGTGGAACCAATGCACATGTTATTCTCGAGGGCCACAATCAGTCCAAGTACGGCGAGGAATCGGTTGCTACACTGCCAGACATGTTCGCTGGAATGGTTTACAAGAGGCCTTTCATGGTCCCGCTGTCCTCGCACTCCGAAAAAGCTGGGAAGTTATTAACTCACAGTCTAGCGAACTATCTGGAACAGCACCCGGATACCTCTGTACAAGATCTTGCGTACAGTCTCAGCGTTAGACGCTCGATGCACAAACAGCGTTCGTTCGCAATTGGAAGGGATCAAGAAACAATAGCTAGGGAACTCGCAACGCCACAACCTACCGCGGTGTGGACTGCAGCATATGAAACCAAACCAAGGCTTGGGTTTGTGATGACGGGACAAGGTGGCCAGTGGTACGCTATGGGCAGGCAGCTGATAGAACAATCACCTCTGTTCAGGCAAACTTTAGAAATATGCGACGAGGTCCTACAGCGGCTCCCAGATTCGCCAAACTGGTCCATCATTGAAGAGCTTCTTCGATCGAAGGAAACATCTCATCTAGCCGAGACCCAATTCTCACAGCCCATCTGTACAGCCTTACAGCTTGCCATTCTCGATCTGTTGCGACAATGGGGTATCAAACCGTCTGCTGTGGTTGGCCATTCTTCCGGTGAGATGGCAGCGGCATATGCTGCAGGCATTCTCTCGTTCGAGAACACCATCGTTGCTGCGTATTACCGAGGTTTATATATGTCTAATGGCAAAGGTTCGAAGGCCGGAGCCATGATGGCGGTGGGAATGACCGAGACCGAGGCTATGGCTGAGTTGAAACCGTACGATGGACGAATTGCCATGGCTGCAATCAATAGCCCATCAACCATGACTTTGTCTGGTGATGAAGATGCGATTCTCGAATTAAAGGAGAAGCTCAGCGAGAGGAAGATCTTCGCCCGGCAGCTTCAGGTCGCCCAGGCATTCCATTCTCACCACATGTATCCACTAGCTCCAGGCTACCAGAAGGCGCTCAATGGCCATCCAGGGTTTGCGGCTCAAGGAGCCAAACTTCGAATGTTCTCAAGCGTCTCTGCTCGCGTCGCAGACCCTCGCAAAATGGACGCATCCTATTGGACCGCGAACATGACAGGAACGGTCAGATTCTCGGACGCTTTGACCGGGATTATTTTAGACGACATGGATGAGCAAAATATTGATCTGCTTGTCGAAATTGGTCCTCATCCCGCCTTGAAAGGACCCTCCCGACAAGTTATTCAGTCATTAAAGCTCGATATTCCCTATTTGGCTTCCTTAACTCGTGGCATCCCAGATTATGAGGGCCTTCTGGGCATGGCTGGACAATTGTTTATGCATGGCTATCCAGTGGACTTGGTCGCCGTCAACAGCGATCACTTCATTGGTCAGGGTGGCCTGATTTCTGCTGTACACAAAGGCAGCAAGCTAAAGACCCTTCCAAGCTATTCATGGGATCATTCGAGATACTGGGCGGAGACTCGTGTCATCAAAGATCACCGACTTCGTACACGTCGGCATGCTATCTTGGGGGCCCCTGTTCCTGGATCTATCGGATCACATCCACGCTGGCGCAACTATTTGAGATTGAGCGAGCTTCCTTGGCTATCTGAACACGTTATCGATGGCAAGACCATATTTCCAGCCGCTGGATACATCAGTATGGCTATCGAAGCCAAGGCTGATCTGGTTGGAAACGTCGTGGATATCAAGGCAATCACTCTTCGTGATGTTTCAGTCAAATCCGCTTTGACGCTGACGGAAAAGGACGCTGGTACCGAGGTGATACTCGAGTTGCGACCAGTCTCGATCTCGGCAAAAAGTATTTCTGATTCCTGGCACGAGTTTGCAATATTTTCATTTGACGACAGCGAGAGAGGCATTGAGCACTGTCGAGGCCTCATCTCGGCCGAGCTGGGCTCCCCTACATCGGTTGAACGGATCAAGCCATACGCATCGCTCGCGGAGCTTGAAAAGAACAGTAATCGGCGTGTTTTGCTGCAGAATTATTACCAACGCCTTGACTCTCTTGGTCTCCATTACGGCGAAAACTTCAAACTTCTGTCCGGCGCAATCGAAAGTGGACCTGGATTTGCTATGGCACCCCTTACTTTCCGCCAGTATCAGATCTCCACAGAGCCAGCAGATATTTCCATTCTGCACCCAACAATGCTAGATGCGTCAGTGCATGTGATATTTGCAGCCATTGAATCTCAACTAGGCAGACCACTTGATGAACCATTCATCCCTACTTTTCTTCGATCGATGAAGGTTTCAGGCTCTTTCACAAGCGCGAAGGCTGTCGATGAAGAGCAAAAGTTTCATGTGTGCTCCCACACTACGCTATCAAGTCCCCGCGTCGCAATCAGCGACCTGCGCGTTCATTCTGAGGGGTGCAACGAGCTCCTCATCGATATGCAAGGCTTGCAATTGACGGCACTCGGAGGTGATACGTCGGATATCGCTACTGGGCGGAGTCTGTTTTTCAGGACAAGATGGCAGCCATCATTCGATCTTTTGGGTACTAGTGGTTGTTTGTCATCCATCAACGGTATTGCCCAAGTCATGGATATTTATGCCCATCAGCACCCGGATTCCCAGATTCTTCACCTGACTTCTGAAATCAGTTCTTCTAAAGAAACATTGCGCCTTCTTGGTGGCCGTCAGGGAGAGCGCCGTCGTTTCAAGAGCTACACCCCATACCCAGCATCCTCTGGTCAATTTGATGAGTTGCTGGACATATGGCCAGGCTTGATCAAGATCGAGGAGCCCAAAGAAGGCAGCTTTGACCTTGTCGTCGTTGAAAAGAATGCCGACTATGACATCGAGGCTTATGTAAAGCCCGGTGGGTTCGTGATTAGCAAGGATATGGACGTCAGCTCCGAGGCCTTAACTCCACTGTTTTGCAATTCAAGTTTTATCGCAAGGCAAAAGAGCCAGACAGTGGCCAAGATCACAGAACCACTCACACTTGTGTTGTCACCAGTCCCTTCTAATCGTACGAAAACCATTACCTCTCAGATTGAAGCAGCACACGATGGGGTGACATCCAAAATTACCTTTGCGCAGTTGGCTAAGCAGTCTGATCTGCACGAGCACATTATTGTGCTTGCCAGCCTTGACGAGGAGGTATTATTTACCGACTCAAGTTCTGGCGCCGCAGATTACAACGCTGTTCAAAAGCTTCTTACACAGCCGGGAAAGAACATTGTGTGGCTGCTGGAGGGAGCCACCATGGAATGTCAAAAGCCAGAGCACGCCATCATTCATGGTCTAGCAAGATCTGCCCGCAGTGAAAATGATCAGTTGAGATTGGTCATGCTCGATGTTGCGCACACTTCGAATGACCACGAAGTCTCTCGACGTCTCATGCAACTACTCAACCCGTGTGTCAAAGAAGACGAGATATCCGAGCGAAGTGGAACCCTCTTCATTCCACGAGTCGAGCCTGACGATACGTTGAATTCGAAACTTCCCAACGGCCTCTATGGCGAACCTAGACTTGAACGGTTTAGCCAGAGGCGGGCACTTGCTCTGAGAATCGGTAAAGTCGGCTTGTTGGAGACTTTGGTCTTCGGTGAGGATGAAAAGCTGATTGATTCAAATCTCGAGGAAGACGAGCTTGAAATTGAGGTAAAAGCTTCGGCTATCAATTTCAGAGATATCGCTGCCAGTATGGGTATCATTGAGGATGATAAGCTCGGTGATGAGTGCTCTGGCATCGTTATACGGAAGGGCGCCAAAGTCGACGATTCCGCATTTCAGGTCGGAGATCGTGTCGTTGCCTGGAGACCAGGCCAGGGTGCGCACTGCTCTATCGTGCGCAATCCCGCCTCTTTATGCTACAAGCTAGGCGAGATGCCTTTTGGAGTTGCTGCTGCGATGCCGCTAATCTTGACAACGGCCTACTACGCGCTGATGGACGTTGCACGCTTGCAGCGTGGGGAGACCGTCCTCATACACTCTGCAGCCGGAGGAGTGGGTCAAATGGCCATTCAAATTGCGCACATGGTCGGAGCCAAGGTCATAGCAACTGTAGGCTCTCAGACGAAACGCGATCTCCTCAAAACCAAATTTCACCTCACCGACGACCAAATCTTCTCGTCTCGTGACGACTCATTCGTTGGTGGTGTGATGAAGGTGACTCATGCCAAGGGGGTTGATGTGGCCCTGAACAGTCTGGCGGGAACGTTGTTGCATGCTACTTGGGGCTGTGTCGCTCCATTTGGGCGATTCATTGAGATAGGAAAGCGTGATATCCATGAGAACTCGAAGATCCAGATGGATCCTTTTAGGGTCAATGTGACGTTTGCGTCAGTGGACCTGATCACCATGTTCGAGCGCAACAAGCCTCTTGGAGCCCGTGTTTTCCAAGAATGCTGCAAGCTCGTGCACGACGGCGTTATCCAACCTCCGGAGACGATCACCGAACTTTCTTATGCGGAGGTTCAAAAAGGCTTCAGGCTTTTGCAAATGGGTAAGCACACGGGTAAGGTTATCCTTGTACCAGGCAAAGACGACATAGTGCCTGTGCTTCCCTTCAAATTTCGAAATAAGAAGCTGTTCCACTCTTCCAAGACATACTTGCTTGTGGGCGGACTTGGGGGACTAGGAAGAACTCTAGCTGAGTGGATGGTCCGGAAGGGCGCCAGACATCTAGCTTTCTTCTCCCGCTCAGGAGCTGACAAAGCCGACGCGAAGTCTACGGTTGACTGGCTGAAAGCTAGGGACGTTCGAGTTTCCGTGTTCCGTGGAGACATAAGCAACTATGCAGACGTTCAAGCTTGCATTGTGGCATGTGGTTGTGAACTTGCCGGAATCTTTCAAGCCGCCATGGTTCTACAAGATGCGCCGCTCGATCAGATGACCTTCCAACAATGGGAAACATGCGTCCGTCCCAAAGTCCATGGGACTTTCAACTTACATAAGGCAACACTGCAGAGTCAACTCGATTTCTTCGTCTGCTTCTCATCCGTCTCATGCATTCTGGGTTCGAAGGCACAGGCCAATTATTCTGCAGCAAATAGTTACCTCGATGCACTCATGCGTCGGCGTCGCGAAATGGGTCTCAGGGGTACGACAATGAACTGTGGCATGATTGTTGGAGTTGGTGCCGTGGCCGAAGATGCTGCGCTGCAGAAGGTCATGGAAAGAATCGGTTACGACCCCGTCAGCGAGCAGGAGCTTCTTTATCAGATTGAAGAAGCAGTCAGTGCAGATTATTCGGCAACGTCCTCAGGTCAAGGTGTCGACCAGCATCAAACTATTACTGGGGTCAATCTTCAACGGCAGGAACTGTTCTGGGCTGAGAAGCCTCTTTTCCGCAACTTGTACGCTAACCACGACTTCAATGGAGAAGCTGCTCAAGGTTCCGTCCACAAGAATCTGGCTGCTCTCATTTGCAATGTCACTGATCCCCAGGAACGCATCGATCTTCTGATGACCGCCTTCGTTGAGAAAATTGCCGCTGTATTGGCAGTGTCGTCCGATATCATCCAGCCAAAGAATCCTCTTTCCGCATATGGATTAGACTCTATCGTCGCCGTCGAGTTCCGGAAGTGGTTCTCGAAGACCGTTGGGGTTGATTTGTCTCTCTTCGATGTACTTGGGTCGAAGTCCATCAACGCCTTAGTTACCAGAGCAGCAGGCCTGATCAAGGTCGACGAGATGAAAGACGAAAAGACAGACAACAAGAAGGTCGAAACCGCCAAGAAGACCAGTGGTGGCAAGCAAGAGCATGCAACAACACAAGGCTCGTCTGGAGAAATCTTTAGGACTCAGGCGCCTGAGAATATACCAATGTCAACCTTCCAGAGTCGACTTTGGTTTGTTCACAACATGACCGAGGACAAGTCCTTCCTGAATCTCCCAGTGATCTTTCACCTGAGAGGCCAGCCGGTCATCTCTGCTCTTCAGCAAGCCCTGCTAGAGATGAAAAGAAGGAACGAAGTCTTGAGGACTTCTTATTTCGAAGGTGACAACTTCGCCGAGCAAAAGCCAGTCAGCGATTTTGATGTACATCTCGAATACCAAGACTTTTCCACTGCGAAACAGCCACGTGTCTCTTTGGACAAGCACGTTACGCAGCTCTGCAAGCAGGAGCTTGATATTGAAGAAGGCGAAGTTCTCAGACTCGCATTGGCTAAGTTGCATGATGCTGAGTATGCGCTTGTACTTATCTTCCATCACATCTCCATCGATCGTGGCAGCTCCAAATCTTTCTTAACTCAGCTCACGTCGATATACGACTGCATCCGCAACCAAAACAACCTTTCAAGCATTCCATCCCCAAGGATACAGTACTCGGATTTCAGTGTTTGGCACAACGCTCAGCTGCAGTCAGCGTCGCTTGAATCTGAAATCAAATTTTGGAAAGAAAAATTTACAGGCGCTTCTGGCACAAGTAAGCTGCTGCCTTTTGCAAAGTCGGACCGGCCGGCACAGAATGACTACAAGAGGGCTGTACAGAAGGCAACCCTTGGGTTAAAGACACTTAACCGCATGAAACGGATATGTTCTGGCATGAAAATGACGCCTTTCCAGTTTTTGTTGACGGCATTCCGATGCTTCATCTATCGCTACACCGAAGAAAAGGACCTGACCATTCTCATGATTGACGGGAATAGACCTCATCCCGACTTAGAGGACGTTCTCGGCTTTTTCGTGAACATGATTCCGCTTCGATGCACAAATGACTGCGACGCAGGCTTCGACAGTCTGCTTGAGGATATGAAGAATGTTACCCTGGAAGCTATGGAGCATAGCAAGGTGCCGTTTGACACCATTGTCAATACGGTTGATATTGAAAAAGACCCAAGCCACTTCCCAATAGGTCAAATCGTTGTTAACTATCAAATGCATGGAAAGATGCCCAATTACCCAACGCAGGATTTCGATGTTTACGACATTACATCGGATGACGTTCCTACGGCTTGTGAACTTAACTTGGAAGCAATGGAAGATCCCGCAACAGGTCTGAATCTTCGTCTGGAGTACTCCACAACATTGTATGATAGCGAGGATATGAGTCGTTTCTTGGACAATTTCTTGGCCTTCACGACCAGTGTTATCAAAGATCACCGTCAGCCGATATCTGAAATTGGAATGTGCGGTCCGAAGGAGATTCAGCACCTCAGGAGCAACTACTGGGCTACAGGATTCACAGAAAACACTTGGAATAGCATGTCTGTGCTGGAAAAGATTCTCGAGAATGCAAAAGCTCATCCAAATGCTGTCGCCATTAGAACATCGGAGGACAATACAATCACTTACGAAGATCTTGTCCGCCGGGCCCGAAGAATAGCGTTCGCCTTACGGAGAAGAGGAGCTACACCAGGCCAGTACATAGGTCTCTTTTCTCGACCAGGAATCGACGCGATATCTGGGATGTTGGGCATCTTGCTCACTCGCTGCGGGTATTTATCTATGGACCCAGACTTTGCCGCAGACCGGCTTGCTTTCATGGCAGCTGACTCCAAAGCCCAAATCATATTATTTGGTCCAGGCCTGGAGGCAATCGCGACCGAGGTGGCCATAAAGACCGGACAATCACCCCAGACGATCGGAGTTGTTGAGGCTGCTTTAGAGGACAGCAAGTTGAGTCTGCTGAAGTCGGCATCTCCAGAAGACCCTTTCTATATGATCTATACTTCTGGCAGCACAGGCGCGCCAAAAGGCGTAGTATTGACTCAGTCCAATACACAGCAAATGCTCAGCACTCTTGATCATGACTACAAATTCGACGCCCAGGACAGGTTCCTTCACCATTCGTCGATATGTTTCGATTTGTCGGTGGTACAAATATTTTCGGCGCTGACCGCTGGTGCTACTGTTTGCGTAGCATCTGCTGGTGTACGAAAAGATCCGCTGTTGCTTGCCGGTTTTATGCAGCGTTCATCAGTTACCGTGACATACTTCACGCCCTCGCAATTTGCACTACTACTTGAGTTTGCCAAGGAATCGCTACAAAAGTGCGTCGACTACCGCGTGGCTTTCTTTGCTGGCGAGCGCTTGCCTGTTCGAGTGGCAAAGGCCTTCTACGACTTGCAGACACCAGCCACATTATATAATACCTGGAGTCCGAGCGAGCTGGTGGTGCAGACAACGATTCACAAAACCGCATATCCAGATGATCACTGCTTCAGTATTCCAATTGGATTTCCTATGGCCAATTGTCGGCACTACATCATGGACTCCTATCTCAATCCCCTCCCAGCTGGCTTGGTAGGCGAAATTTGTGTAAGTGGGGCCCAGGTGGGCGCCGGTTATCTGAACAGGCCCGAAGACAATGCGAAATCCTTTGTCGAGAATCCATTTTGCGAACCAGAAGATCGCAACAGGGGTTGGACTAGGCTTTTTCGGACTGGAGACAAAGGTCGATTCCGTTCAGATGGACAACTTGAGTTTCATGGACGGATCGCTGGCGATAAACAAGTCAAGCTCCGAGGCTATCGAGTCGATCTAGGGGAAGTCGAACAGAGGCTTTATCTGGAGTCATCCAAGGAGGCAGGAAATCGAATAGTCGACATTTCGGTTGTTGCCAGAGCCGTCAAGAACGAGGAAATCGATCCTAGCGTGGGATCTGCTGGAGAGACTGCAAGCTTGACAGATGACCGCCAACTGATAGCGTTCATCGTTCTTCAACAGACTCTCGATGTCAGACAGGGGCAGACATTTGTCACCTCATTACACGAAAAGATCAGTGTCCATCTCAACGACTATATGCTTCCCAACGGCTATCAATTTCTGGAAAATCTTCCGGTTACGATTGGCGGAAAGGTTGATCGGCAGAATCTTCTGAAGCGGGATTTGCATCTTGTCTTTCCCTCGTCGGTCTCCTCTCCGCAAGCATCGAATGAGCAGATCACCCAGGAGTCAATTGACACCAAAGTAATCCAGTCCATCACAAACATCTTCGGAGAGGTGCTGAAGCTTCCCAGAGATCATCAAATCGCACCAATGGACAATTTCTTCGTGCTCGGAGGCCAAAGCATTTTACTCCTGAGACTCCAATCAAAGATTAAACGCACATTCAAAACTTCTATTTCTTTGACGGATCTTTTCAAGGCTCCCACGCCAGCTGGAGTATATGATATCGTTATGAGCAAGACGCAGACGAAGAGCAAGGGCGGTGACGGGTCCAAGATCGCTAGCAGAAGTGTGAACTGGGCCGAAGAAACAATTCTACCAAGGGACAGACGATACATGGTTCCATATGGAGCTCGAGCTCTCAGCCGCGCAGATGTTTCCGAGATCTTGTTAACAGGGGTTGACTCTTTTATTGGCGTACACATGCTGGAGACTTTGCTCTCCGCTCAAGACTCCACGACCATTCATCTCATCGGCACCCAGCAGAAGCTCGAACATTCCAGCCTGGTAGCTTACATGGAGAAATATAACCTCCTCAGCGCAACCATCAACGAGGAGACTTTACGTTCACGAGTGCGCTACATACCAGGAATCCTCGCTGAGCCCCATTTCCAACTGGAAGACGCTGCGTTCAAAGACCTGGGACGCACCATCCAGGCAATCTACCACCTAGGCGGCCAGATCTCCCTTTTGAAAACATATACCGATCTCAAACAAGCCAACGTCTCCGCAGCGCTAGACATCATAGAACTCGCCGCCCACGGCAACCAGTTGACGGAAATCCACCACCTCTCCACCTGGAGCGTGCCCCATCTGCAAACTTGGTTCACCACCAACCGCACGGCGTCCTCAATCATCACTCACGAAACCGATCCGACGCACTTCTCCCCGCCCTCCTCCGACGAATTCGGATACTTCAAATCCCGCTGGGTGTCGGAAATGCTGATGACACAAGCCTCCCAGCGTGGGTTCAAGGTCTCCATTTACCGTGCGTCCGCCGTGACGGCCAGCACATTCACCCACGTCCCCGAACCCGCAGACGATTTTATCCGACGGATGGTTCTTGGGATGGTTGAATCCGGATGCACCCCTGAGATCGGTCGTGCGGATCCACAGTTCGCAGTTGATTTCATTCCGGTTGATTATCTCGTCTCTACACTGCACAGCCTTTCCAGCAGCAATAACCCCGGTATACACAATAAAGACATGTCAATCTATCACCTGGGAAACCCGAGCCCATTACCACTCAGCGCGCTTCCCGGACTCATGAGCGATATCCGCAGCGATGGCGCAGTGGGACGCAGTGTGAGTTTAGATGAGTGGTTGAGCATCATGTTAAAGAGCTCGAACGAGGATGATCAGTTGCGATGGGCGGTCCTGAAGGATTATCTAAGGATGGGACATGTGATGTTTGCGCTGGATCGGGAGGGGACTGAGGACAAGATTCAGATGGTGGGGGAGAAGGTGAGGTGTCCGCCTGTTGATGGGGAGTACTTGAAGGCGATGTGGAAGAGAGAGGGAGAGCGAGTTTGAAAAGCGATATTTGCGGTTGTACCACAGAGGACGGGGGAGAAAACACAGTGGCGCAGTTGAGGAGACTTTCGTCAGCATCGCTTGGTTTACCAGACTTCGGCGCACGTTGAGGGCTTATCGATTCTCCTAGTTCCAGTTCAGGTAGAGATTCGGATATAGACGCAGATTTCGATAGAAGTATAGCACAGCAATGTCGTTCACGCCATGGATACACGAAGAGTGTAGTTATCAGCATCCTCTCCATCTTCTGGCGTGTCTAGGTTGGCCGAGCAAGTGTTTTGGCGACCATCGCATCGTCTAGAATTCGCAGCACTTATGCAACGCACAGTCCAGAAACATCTATTACGGCGGACTGTTACGGGCTTAAGGTCAATTCAAAACCCATTTTAGAAATTTAAGATCGCTTTAAGACAGGGGTGCTCTCTTAGGGGTGCTCTTTTAGGGGCGCTCTCTTCGGGGCGCTCTCTTCGGGGCGCTCTCTTCGGGGCGCTCTCTTCGGGGCGCTCTCTTCGGGGCGCTCTCTTCGGGGCGCTCTCTTCGGGGCGCTCTCTTCGGGGCGCTCTCTTCGGGGCGCTCTCTTCGGGGCGCCCTCTTAGGGGCACCCTCTTAGAAACACCTCTTAGAGCACCCTCTTAGGGGCACTCTCTTAAGGACTCCAAAATCAATCAAGTCTTCATACAGAAGCACATCATGTAGTATTGGTTGAGATGGAATAATCAGCAAGGACTGCGGGCAATCCAAATATTTGAATTGACCTTCAGCCGGTAACAGTCTACCGTATCTACCACCACCGTATTACTATGGTGCTTCTGCTAGCACTCTTCCACTTCGCCACGTGACCATTTCAACATCATGGTAGATGTGCAAAGTTGCAACACAAAGACCTTTATCGTCTCTTGAGGCGTATCTGGTTGCTTAATTGAACAATTCCATCTCCAATGGTGCATCTGATGATTCATCATGGCAACCATTACACACGACATGGAGACTGACCCAATCACTGCTGCACTGCCACCCAACTCTGACTACATGACCTACTTGACCATCTTAGAGTATCAGCTCACGCCCGAAAGGCTGCCGATACTAACAAGACATCTTGCAGAGGATGACGGCACTCTGGCAAAGGAGGTTGGCTGGGACCTTGTTAAGCTGATCCTCCCGCTCATTAAAGCTGCTCCCAAAGAAGCAGCCAAATGTCTCGAGGTGGTTGCTCGTAGGGGAAACCCTAGAGAGGTGGTTGTCCGGGTAGCCGAAGCACTAGAGATTCTGGGAGCAGATGATGATGCTGCAGAATCTGGCCTCGACGAAGAGCCCATCACCGACGAGCTGCCCACCTTTGAAGGGGAGGCGCAGCGTATTCATCTGGGAGAAATGGACTTACATGGGATGCCTCCACCTTCTTCTACCAAAGAACACCCTTCCAATGATATGTCAGCATCCGAGCATCCACAAGAGACGATGGCCGCCCCGGATTCGCCAGCACTGCAACTCTCAACGCTGCTTTCAATGCTGGGAATACTACATCCGCGCATAAAAACCCAGTATCCGAGTCGGTTCTTAGCTACCTCTCTACCGGCCGCTTTGGGGGCCTATCGAAAAGTCCCAATCACTTCCGAGACCGCCTCAGCCTTTCTAGGTCTCCTTGGAAAGTTGTCTGGCAAGCAACGACCTGTACTGCCGCCTCGATCTTCGACAGCCAACATTACAAATATCAACCCTGCAATGACGTTCGGGACCGAAGTCTATGCACCACTTCCAGATCCTGAAGGACAGTCTCGAGATAACGCAAAAGCTCCGTCAGATCTCGAAATGTCAATCGTCTTGCGCTTGTTGCAAGCAGTTACATTAGAAGTCCTGGAAGAGTATTTGCTGGCAGATGCGGAGACGATGGAATGGTCTACGAGGTTACTCGAGAAGCACAGTCCTCAGCGAGCAATACCTGATCGAAAATCACGCTCTAGAATCTGGCAGGATGATGAGAACCTGCAATCGAAGGATAGCATGATGGACAAGTTTTGCCGTCTCGCTAACGATCTTCGGTTGAATCCTGAAGATGTCTTCAGCCATACGAACTTGCCTCTAGTGCGTAATCAAAAGCCAGAAGAGGTAATCATGGAGATGGGCACAGAGAAGGATGAAGACGAGGAACCATCAGAATTTCCTACCTCTCCATCCCAGATCCCATATCCCCATCTGGGCGCTTTGTTTTTGTATCTGGCAAGCAGGGTTTCTGCGGTCATTTATTCAGACCAAATCGTATCACCAGTGGAAATGTCAATGACAGATCTGCACCACTTTGTCAATCAATTCGTGGTGCCAACGCCAACGGTTCTCAATGACCATTTCTTTCCGAGCGTCAGCCACAATCCACCTTCTGCAATCGATGCGATGCTAGCACTTCTTCTACTCGTTGTACTGCCACCGAACCGGACCACGAGCAAGTCTGTACCTAGAGCAGACGACGATTACAAAGCCTTGATCAGTATCCTCTCCTATCTCTGCGCTGAGCACCCCAATCCGTCTTTCCGGACATCAGCCCACTACCTAGCAACAACTCTCTTACACAACCACCCCTCGTCCAACTTCCGCCTCTCGATCATCGAATCAACCATAACGGACTGCGGAACATTCGACAACCTCAAAGAAGTAGCCATCAACTGGCTCAAGGAAGAGATCCTCTTCACAATCTCTGTGCCCGCGTCCACCTCGTCATTGGGCGGTAGCGAAACCACACGTCAAAATCCCAGCAGCGATACCAACAACGACAACGAAAACAACATCTTCGCCTCTCCCACTTTTTTCTCCGATCACGAAACCCTCAGCTCATTGATTTTCCCAGCCCAACCACCTTCTTCTCCTTCTGACGAGAATGACAATGACCAGCCACAACCATCCAGCCCGAACCCAGCATCAGAAACGCCAACCACAGCGGCCATCGCCTCCCTAAACCTGCTCTTCCTCCTCCTCACCAACCCAACCCTAAAGGCCCGCTACCACCTCGCCGCAAAACTAACCTCCCACCAACAAGAGCCATCCTCCCTGGCCGTACCCACCCTCACCGAGGATGCGCCGCCCAGCACCTCCGACGCCACACCCACCCCACCAAAAACAGCAACAACAACATCCAATTCATCATCATCATCATCCATCGAATCCAAAACCCTCACCTTCCTCACCACGCTCCAAACCCACCTGGCCGAAAGGGCCGGAAAAGGAACAAGAGAAGAAGAAGGTAAGCTGGGACTCCTGGCCCTGGCCCTGGGGAGGGTCGTCGGGGCCCTGGAAGCATGGAAGAAGGAGCATGAGAGGGAGTGTGCCGATGACGGGGAAGGACAGGTAGGTAGGGAGTGAGGGGGGTGGGAGTAGGTTTGGTGATTTATCACCATGGAGGGGGCTTTGTTTGGGAACTTTAATCATGAGTATATGCTGGAAAAGCCGGCAACAAGCTGCTTTTCGTCAAATTGCGTTGGGCGTGGATATGGTAGTAACTAAACTAGGGGGCTTTCGGGGCTTTCGGGGCTTTCCTTTCCCGGATAATTTGGGGAGGGGGGGACCACAATAAGGTTACAGCGGACTTTTATTGGGTTAACAACACGTCAAATTTTTGAACTCCGCACCAACAACTCCTTAGATTTTCTGTCAATTCCCCTCAGCTTCCTCCATCCCAACTTCACGCCACATAGAATTATATAAATTATATTTACATATTAGGATCTTAGGGGGAGTGTGTTATGACCGCCAAGCCCCACGCACAGTATGAGGGCCAGGAGGACTCTGGTAGATCATTCTCTTGTTTGGCAGCTGCTGAGAAGGTTCTATGTTCTTCTATAGCACAAAGGCCTCTTAGCATTTAGATCTCTCTTCTCTCCCGATAGATTCTAGTTCTTTTTACGCTCAATAACTCATTCCAACAACCTCCTACTGTTCTATTGCCTTTGCACTCCCCTGAGATCCTAATAGAGTGCAAGGGTAATAGAACAGTAGGAGGTCAATGGAATGGAATGACTTATTGAGCGCAAAAAGAACTAGAATCTATCGGGAGAGAAGAGAGATCTAGATAACTAAGAGGCCAGCTGCCAAACGAGGAAGCTGTCAAACAAGGAAGCTGCTAAACAAGAGAATGATATAGAATCCACTGGAGTCCTCCTGGTCCTTATAATGTGCACCATGCTTGGCGGTCATAACATTACATTTTTTACTACGGAGTACTCCGTGTACTCTAAAGATTCTTTGTTGCTGCAGAGTTGCTACAAAGTTGGTGCGGAGTTGATGCGGAGTTGGTGCGGAGTTCAAAATTTTGATGTGTCGTTAACCCAATAACAGTCCGCCGTACAAGGTGTCCTCCATATCGATTGACCACGTACGTTAGGGTCTAGCCAAACCAAAAAAAAAACTTCCATCTCACTCCTAGTTATGCGCTACAGGGTCAAAGAAAACGGAGAACGAACTTGTCAGGGGACATGCGGTGGTCTCTGTTCCATTTTTCAACTAATGTAACATAATTTATATAACTTGCGTCTGAGTCTCCAGGCCACATACCCAGCCATGTCATATCATATCATATCATGGCCCCGTGAATAGTAACATTCATTCTCATCTGCCCCTTCATCAGTGGTGTGGTACCGCAATACCTGAGGAAAGAAAAAGCATCAAATGCAGATGCGGTTGCAGAGAATGTCGTGTGATTTGATTGTGTACTTTGTACATCGTAGTACACATATGACGGAGGAATCATGCAGCTGTGCAAAGCGTGATTGAAAATATCAGAATGGCCTCTTCAACCTAACTCACCCGATTTGCGCCGCCGGATGCAATGGTAGAAGAAAGAAAACGAAGACTTGTAAAGGCAAGGGACGGAACGTATGACGAAAGAGCTCAGAGCGACACCAACCAGTCGTGCAATCAGTTTTTGGTATCATGTTCCTGGACTCGTGGCGTTCAGATACTCCATTGGAACACGTGGCACCCTTGGACTAGCGTTCAAAGGTCCATTAAGACCTGCGCTAGCACCACCAGACAGCGCCCGCATGCGAGCCATCTCTCTGATTCGATCCTTTTCCTTTTCTCGTTCACCTTTTGTCCCTGTCAGTCTTCTCATACCACGCCTCATGCCCTCGAAGCTGAAGGAGCCATTAACTTCTGTGGCTGAGTGAGGAGTTACTGGTTTCGGTGTTGACAAGGTTGGCCCGCCAGCAGAAACGGAAGGACCAGGACCAGATGAGGTAGAAGATGTTTGTGTTGTCAGTAGTGGAAATGGCGAGCTTTCAGAATCCGAGAATGTGGCTTCATCGAGAGATTCGTCTTCTTCGGAAAGAAATGAACCACCGCCATTGCTAAAATTCGAGATGGCTGGTGCGGATGTAGGCTGTGAAATTGCACAATTGTTGGCAGGTGAGGTAATAGATCGACCGTGCAAGGCCGGTCTTACTGACAAGTGCATGTTAGGAACGGCTGGAAGAGGAAGTGTAGTGTAGTCTAGAGTGGCAGACACCGGTGTTGTGTTGAAAGCTGTGGGTGTCATGACGCTGTTTTGATGTGATGTAGGCGGCCGTGATTCTGCAAGGCCATTGTGGAAAGAAGACGAGGACGCCGTCCTTGCAAGAGACTTTTTGAGTATAGGTGCGGTTTGCTGATCGTATGTATGCGTGCCACTATCGTGCAAGTCGTGTGAATCGTAAGTGCTTGTGTTGATAGTTTCAGCTGTGGTATTTGGTTCGTCGAAGAAATCGTCAAGGCTGTCCAACTTATGCAAGAGGTCGTTCATATTCGCATCCGGTACAGTATCGACAGACTTCATCGTGTTGGTCCTCCTTGTAGGAAAGTAAGAATCCGAATATCCTTCATCCGACCTAAACTCGACCTCGGGTGTGGTTGCTGCATTTCTCTGCATGACTTCAGCATCACCACAGGTATAGAACACAGCATGGACATTGTTTCTAGTCAGGCTTGAGTAGACGGCCGGCATAGGAATTGACCAGCCAGTGGTCAGTGGAATACCATAAAGGCTTTGCGTTCGCTCATACTCCTTGCGGATAGCACGGGCTGAACCTGATGCCAGGCTCATTCGGATATGATGACGTTCCATTGGATTTCCTTGGACTTCCATGATGTGGTCCATGACTTCCAAGGCTTGAGGGCAAAGCTCGGTTTGAAGTAACCGCAATAAAGGTGAAATCAGATCTGGTCCGTGACATGCAACGTCCGGTCTCTTCATGTTCACTTCAGGGATGAGGACACACAAAATCTCCATTGTTTTCAACCTGAACCAGGAATTTTTGTTGGTGAGAAAGCCCATCAAAAACACCAAACTTTTCCCATCGTATTCCGGAAAAAAGGAAGACTGCACAGCAGCAATAGCAGGGTGGAGG
The DNA here is from genome assembly GCF_000464535.1 of Endocarpon pusillum Z07020. Lineage (NCBI taxonomy): Eukaryota > Fungi > Ascomycota > Eurotiomycetes > Verrucariales > Verrucariaceae > Endocarpon > Endocarpon pusillum. The sequence continues at coordinate 114,807 of NW_006916325.1, read as the reverse complement.
AAGTCTCTGCTTGTTCTGTGATGGCCTCTGACGAATTCGGCCAGGCATTGGGCTATAGCAGCATATCCTTGTTGATCAGCCACTTCAGCTAACCGCGAGGCGCAGTGGAGAGTTTCCTGTTCCCTAGTCTCAAGGTCAAATTGACGAAGGAGTCGAGGTAGATTTGCTAGGACGGAGTAGAGAAGACGACTCGAATCGCCAACAAGGTCATTGTTTGGAAGACCAGCGAGTCGATCCAGAACGGACAGTGTGCGGTCTAGCGATTCAACCGACTTCAGTCCCTTGTAGACTAACGGCTGGAGTCCCTCAAAATCACCTTCCCATTTGGGAGGCTGTGCATCCATGAGGATTGTCACGACCATCGGTTCGCTCATATCAAGCCGATCAAGTAGTTTTTCAAGCATACCTAGACTTTCTGAAAACTCTCTCTCGTGAATGGTGTTGAGACAAGCACATGTAGTCCAGAAGAGCTGGGCGTAGCGCAAAATATCGTGAGGGTCCAGGTCACTTATGATGACTTTTAATGTGGTCAGAATTTCCATCGAAAATGTCTGATAGTCCGTCTGTTCATCGGCAATTGTGTTTGATAGTCGTGCAAGCATGTCAGCCAGCATTCGGAGGTCAAGCGTAACCGATAGGCATCTGAACACCTGGAAGGATCGGCAAGCCAGATGGCGGACAGGGCACGTGGATGCCCAGCAGAGTGCTTCTTTTGCCCACAGATCGTTGAAATTCTTATACGCCATACTGAAAAGCTCAACCACTTTTCTGCTTAGGTTCATCATCGAGGCAGGCACTCGGCTTCCTCCATCGTCATCTTCTTTGCCGTTGTTGTCCTCATAAGACCACACCACATCGGTCTCGTTCTGGCGAATTGCTTCGACCAAATTCTCAATCTCGTTCTTATTAGCTGCTAGCGTGCTGTCCCCAATTTTTGACGTGACCAGCTCGTGTATCAAATGTACAAGCATCTCTCGTGCTTGTTCCTGCACAGAAACAGTATAATGATCCCACAGTATGAGCACTGCGTGAATGAGCTTGATAGCACTATCCGTGGGGAGTGCAACTGGCGCTACCATAAGATCAACCAGGAAGATCATTGCGATTTGACCAAGAGAAAGGCCAGCCTACGTATGTTAGCCGTGCTCCTGCTGCAAGCGTTCACGTTATCACTTACCTGTTTATTTCCAGTGGGCAATACAGCAGACAGATCAGCAACATAGGGAAGATTTCCCATGTCCGGAGGACTTTGGTCGGCGCTTTTCTTTTCGTTGACCATGTTCTTTGGGGCCAATTGGAGCAGAAAGAACTCAATGACTTTGGATCCTGCCGGTGTACCTGACAGAAACACCACTATTTGCTTGGCGTAGTCCACGAAGTTCTGCTCTCGTCTTTCAAGAGACAAAAGTATGATGAAGTCGAGGATCAATTGCACGTTACCGCCATGTGGGCCGGTGGCCAAGGCCTGCCAAAGTGCCTGTACTTCGTTATGAAGTACACTGCTTGATTTCACAGTAATCTCAAACAGGTTGGACAACAGCATGTAGGACACCGCCGTGGGGCCACCGTTGGGATCAACCTGTAGTTCCATCACCTGGATCCAGGGAAGAATGGCTGCCACCATATTTCGCTGGTGGTCAGTACTCACGCTCTTGAAATGGAGAGAAAACTCTGAGAAAATCAGAAATGCTAGCTCCCCATGAGCTTTGGATAGCCGCCTTGAATATTCAAACTGCGCCAGTTTATAGACCGCAGTAGTCTTGTCAGCGATACTGATGTCAAAATCCCGCAATTTGGAACTGCGTTGCTGCCTTTCTTCCAGCGTCCTCAGGAGATGAGCAGATTTCATGCGGATCTCTCGACTTTCGCTACCGAGCGTGAACAACACTGCTCCGAGGATTCTCCAAAATGCCATGGGATAGTCAGCATGATCAATCAATACCTCAGCAACAACGCCAAAATAGCTTTCCAAAGCCTTCAGTTTCTCTGATTCATAACAGCGTTCAATAGCATGTTCCATAATATAAGGATATTCTTTATTGTGAGTAATCAGTTCCCTGAGGGCTCTTCTCCCGATGGCATGCAATTTGTCGCTCAAAGTTGCGAAAATTGATTCAATCCATGAAAGCATGCGAGGAAGATTGAATTGGAGGACTGCCTTACTTTCAGTTTTGATGGTGATTGGCCCAGCGCAGAGCGAAGCCATGGCGCTCAATGCAGCAACGCGAAGACTAGTTTTCTCCTTCTCCATTGCCGCAGAGACATTGGTTCGTTCACCTGATTCCTGCTGCTGCTCGATCGCGAATTGCCTCATCGCATCCTCCCGCTGAGATATCTGACTAGGATTTGCAGAATATCCGCACCAGTCTTCCATTAGTGTAAAAGCAGACTTTCTTGACTCGAACGGGAGCCAGCGGGACGGGTTTCGGGAGCGGTTAATACCTTCGAAGAGTTCTTCCATCAAACCACAATAGTGAAATCGTAGCTTCTGAAATTTCCAGTCATTTTGAACTTCGGCGTCACTCAAGAATATTCTCAAATCTTTCGAATACACAACTAGATTATTCAAAATCCAATCATCGTTGTAAACTTCGGGAACCTTCAAGAAAGCCGAAGTCAGCTTGTAGACATGAGTGACCTCAGTCCGCAGTCGATCGGTCTTCGGGTTTCTCAATGGACTGCTGGGAGTACGATGATGGGAGCCAATTCTTGCCTTTGCTTCATCATTGCAAGTTGTCACAGCGTATTGCAGAGACTCGAGCAGAGTTCTATACAAATTCTTGTTGATCGATCCCAGAGCCAAGACAATTGCGTTACGGATTGCGTCAGGGCCTGCAGATAACAGCGGTATCACAGCCGAGAACAAAGACCTTGCAGAACCGATCTTATCCTGGGAAGCTGTCGCTGCTCTTGATGCTTTCCGAGCATGAACAGCGTTTGCTAGCTGACTCTGTGATTGTGCCCCAGAATGGCTCAAAGTAACACAAGCCATGGTCAGATACAACTTCCACTGCTCGATCAACACGTCTGGAGGTGTTGCTGCATTTCGTGCTGCCATCTTGGATTCTTGGGCCACGTGTTGCGGCGATCTTATATGGTCAGCCAGGAACTCAATGCTGCTCTGCATCTGAACCAAGCGGTCACAGACTTTGAGCCGACTGAGCGCAATGACATTAGGGCACATCTGATATGTGATTCTGATGAGGTTGGGAAATATCTTCAACCACAGGGTCGAGTCGTATGGTCCCTCACTGCTGCATATTTCAATCAGAGTGTTCTGAGTCGCACTTTTGCGTTTGCTCTTCTGCAGCCGACTACGCTCTGCAACGTTGAGGTGGTCTTCATTGAGGTCCAGTATCCTTTGTAAGTCGTCCTTCAAGATCCGAATGATTCTGTTGGACTGTTCACTTCCAAGTGCTCTGTCAAAATCTGTTACCATACGAAGAACCTCAATAGCGAAAGTGCGCACTCGACGCGATTGAGAACACAGAAAGAAAAGCCCATACGACTCGATTTCGTCGACTTGTGTAAGGACATTGGACTTCTCCAAGCGGACGCCACGAACAACACCTGCACCGTTCTCGACAATCTCTGTGTCTGCTCGAATTTTCTGTCTGATTTCCTGTGTCCATATTCTGAGGAGCTCGATATACAACGTAAGGGTCGTCTCAATGTGTCCGGGACCAAGCATACCCTCATCTGACATCGTTGAATACTTCAGGTCATAGTTGAAGATGAAACGTGGATAGCCAATCGCGACTGGTTGAGCATGGCCTTGCCTGGCTATTGACTTGAGTGATTGTGATGAGGAGGCGGCAATATTGGATTGAATGTGCGCGGAGCCGGTGCACAATAGATTGATCAGAGAGGTGAATGGCACATGCTCAGACAGACAGCGAGGCAGAGCTTGAATTGCCACATGTAGCAGGTCATAGTATGCTTGTTTCTGATCAATAGACTGTCCTTCGTCCTTCTGCCTGAAGCCGAAAGTCTCGGCCAAAGGCGTTTTAGGAGCAATTCCTCCAAACTTTTCGTTCAACACTGCTTGTCCACCAAAGGTGTTGTCACATAAAATGGTAATCTTGCCAAGTATCTGGCAAAAGCCCAGATAGTAATGTTTTGCTACATCCCCGAGCTTCGTTGTATTGACTGGGCGTGAAAGGATATCATCCTGACTTGCAATCCTGGGATTCGGATCAGCGAGCAATTGTGGCCGAGAATACGCTGACGTGGTTGGAAGTGGCTCGACCATGGACGCTGTAGGAAACCTTTGTGGAAAGGTTGGTCTTCCCTGATCCCCTTTCTCCAAGTCAGACATTATAGCCAGGAATGCGCGTATACCAATAACCATCTTCTCTGGCTCCATCTGCTCAATTTTCAGGTCTTTGCCAGATGTGAAAAGGTCAGAGTTGATCAGTGGAAATATAATAGTGCGGAAACAGAGCTCTTGGTGTCTGAATCCAATGATTCGAATTAGTTCTATGAGCGGCTCTGCAATGAACGGATCAGTAGAGAGATGGGTCTTCCTTCCTTGCGGTAATGCAAGTTTGATGATATCCTCTATTTTTCGAGTCGTGCCACCAGAAGATTCCGCATACCGATAGAGATATGTCCACGTCAATCGACAGATGGCCTGTAGCGCTGGACCTCTGGTAGGCCTTTCCTTGAGCTTGGGGCCCAAGCTAGAGATTGCAGGAAGCCACTGTGCCAGAAACAGCTCTTTAGGCGAAACGCAGAGAAGCAGAGCCCAAAGCGGGTACGCTGTGTTCCAATGGCGTACCTTCGCAAGCATCTGGGTGAGTCGCATGTTGAGCATATCCAAAGATTCCCTCCATCTTGACAAAGACAGGTCACTTCTAACGTCTAATGCGATTGCCAGGAGCCATTTTTCCAGAATATGACAATAAGCCTGTTTGATACGCGAGCCATGAGAACTCACAAACAGCCGACCAATATTGCGGATGAACTCCGCTGACTCGATCCAAGATGCCTCAGGGAAGGATCTGACGTGCACATGCCTCATTCCTAGAATCAACAATTCTGCACGACTTTCCAACTCTCTTGCTACTATGCTTCCAGCATTTCTGGCGATTTCTTTTTGGCAATAGTCAAGCTCCTGCAAAAATCTCTGGGCCACATTGACGAAATCAATCTTGCTCATTTGGCCTAGGAGTTGCCCGTAGATCCGCCAATTGGCCATGCGAAGGCTTGAGCTCGCAATCTGTGTTGGGTCAAGCGTTTTCAGCTGACCGAATATTATGTCTTCGAGCTTTGCTGCCAGGTCTGTTGTAATTGCAGCCATTGTGCTCTGCTCGAAGATCTCGATCAAGACCCTACACACAAGATACACTGACACTGTGGCCCTCCGTTCCGTCAACACTACCTCTTCGGCAAGCGATCCAGAGAGCACGGTTGTGGCATCGTTGTCGCTATGCAAGCTGGTCATGTTGCTATTAGAATGTACAGGTTCGGTGTTTCTTCGTAGTAGACCTGGAGGAGCGCTATTCGAGGGCGGTGTAGATTTCTGCTGGTTTAACTGATTCTTCGCCTGAGAGGCCGCTTCTGCCTTTGCCTTCCGCCAATACATTAAGCTGTCAATTAGGGGCTTGGGTTTCAGACGAACGATATGACCTAAAGCTTTAATCAACTGATCAAAAGTAGGATCAACGCCATGTCCGCACAGTTGCTCCACAGGTGTAGCCATTTCGCCGATACTTGCAATGCAATGGTTAATCTTCTGATCAGCCTGGTTAACAAAGGCATTGAGCAAGTGATGTAGCGCATATTCGCCAGGTGTCCTTGGTTCTGAACGCTGTCTAGAATGTGATGGTTGTTGGCCATGTCCTTGCCTCGATCGTGAGCTCAAAGTAGGTATCCTCTGGTGGCTCACTCCATGTGACAAGTTCATCGGTATGGTTTGGTCGGTCATGGTAGAGCCCGAGAGACCTTGGACGTGTGAAGAGCTAGCTATAGTGCTGGTTGTAAGTGGAGAAGATAGCTCAGGGCTCTTAATAGTTGAATCGATACTCGCGTTGCTGCCTGCATTGTAAGCCTCGGGCGTTGAAGGGCTATTTGCTGTAGAGGTGTTGAAGCTGGGATTCCGCGAGTGCTGGAGTCCGTGTATAACGGAAGTTTGCCTATGATGGCCATATGAATTCGAGGCTTTCCTCTCCAGAACTCCCGTCGACCGGGCATAGCTCGCCTCGGGTTGGGAAGGCTGAGCAGATTGAGCTCTGCCAGGCAATTGTAGAGGCGCAGCTCCGAAAGCAGAAGAATCTATCACTCGTCCTCTAGCACTTGATGTATCTTTGTTGTGGGATGTAATTGGCTGAACACTTTTGGCAGGAAATCGTTCTGCAAAAGGGGAAGCATAGTGGTTGGATGTCGAGATACTGTCAGGTGGATTGGTTTGGGTTGACTGAGTAAACAGTGCCTGGCGGGCTTCCGAAGTAGCATCTACAAGGTAGACAAGATGCATTAGCAGCTGCGGTTAAATGGTGCACTCAGATGGTACACTGAATGCAGAAGAGCTTCTCGTGAATTGGTAGAGGGGCCGACTGAAAGGGCAGGCTCCGAAACTGATATTCACTTACGACTGTGCAGCATCATAAGTTGCTACAGGTGCTCACGATGATAGTACCATGTGATGAGCACATTGCATCATAGAACCAGACGATGAGTTGGAGGCCCTAGCGAGTTCTGGAGAATGGAAATCTGAATCTGGCGGTGATGGTAATGCTGACCCACGGAAAGCCGTGAAGGCGTAAAGTTAAAGGCGTGATGGCGGGAAATCTTGGCTTGGGCTTGGATTCCCTTCCACTTTTAGGGCCCAATCACCAGCTTAGTGGCACATGGGCTTTTCAGGAACCCCTGGCGTACTCCGTACCTACATTAGCTTGAGTCTAACTTGAGCTGATTGAGCGCCACGACTCTTTGTTAATATGGTGCTCACGAGCACGAGGTATGGAGATATCATTTGAATCTTCTTCGGGTCTTTTTTCCCAAATGATATCGAGTTTAAACGAGAAAAATGATAGTAATCACTTAGGCTGATGTACTTAGCTTACGAAAAGAAGTGGTCACCCTTAATGCACCATTTCGCTCCGTCAGGAAAATTCCATCTACTCTTTGTTCTTACGCCTTTCTCGATTGCTCCAGTTACACCGTTGAAAATCTGTTATGAAGTTCATTATGGAGTCTTATGGACACAGGCAGTATCCTCTTGAAAGACGAAGATTGCTAACGATGCGTCCATTGGCAACACGGTGATTCTTCCGCTATGCTCAGATTTCTATCAGCACTTCCAAAAATTTACGACTCTATCATGTTCAAGCAGGAGGCCCAGTTATAAGTATGCTGTATGCCCTTAATATTGAGGACAACAAACAGTCCTCCAGCTTTGCTTACCAGACACGGTTCCTAGCAACGATCTTTGATTGATTCTTGCTTTACGATCTCGACTCACCTGCTATGGCTGGCGCTGCTCTTAGTGGCCCACCCGGCGGACATTGGGATAACCCTTTCCTAACTAACGATCAAGAGGGTGCTGGGGGAGTTGAAGAGGCAGTACTCATCTATACACACTAACGTTTTGATAGATCTTATGACATTGAGTGATAGCGGTTCTGATTAGACCGAGCGATGTGCTCTTTAGGGTTCATAAACATTTGTGGGAGACCAAGACCTGTTCCTTTACCTACCACCCGGATTCTGGTAGAATGGCACATGATTCGGATCAGGAAGACGCACCTCGAGCACGAAACGGCGAGCCCATCCCCTGTTCTTTACGTGATGTCCAGACTGGTACGTTCCGCATCTTTGAAGAGCTGCTCTACGAAAAGCCGATTAGGGTACCTGCGAGCTCAGCTGTACTCAGGAAGTTTTTGGACGCTTATTTGCTTGCCACTCGGTACAAAGCCTTTCGCTTGCTAAACAGGATTATGGATGGCGTGCGCCAGTATCCCTTAGGAAAGGTCTTCAAGTTCGAGTTCCTCACTTACGCACTCGACCGACACACCATTCACCTTGACCAAAAGCCACCGCTGGTGGTAATTGGGACCCCACGTCCGCTAGGTCTTCCAAAGAATTGCAAAATCATCGTCTATCTCATGGACAAAATTATATGGGATATCGTTGATCAGGGGCTGGAGATTTGGAAGAGGGACAATCCAGGCTTGGATGGGGTTTTTGACCAAAATTCTGAGGGTATTCAGATGTCTCTATTCAGCGCTCTTGCGAGGCTGGGAACGGATGGGAAAGGGCCAGACGGCCACGCCTGGAGGGGTCAAACAGACTTACTATGTCGGAATGAGACAAGTTGCTGTCGCTCCAGCACCTAAACCTGAGGAAAGTCAGCAAGCTGCAGGCCGGCCGAGTCGACGACGGAGACGCGAATGATTGGCACTCCTTGCAAGACCATCTGACTTGAAGGAATAGGGAAGATACAAAGAAGTGGTGGAAAGCATGCAGCTCTTAGAAAGCATTGTTAAACTCTACTTCAGTTATGTCTCACAAGCAAAGCCTTGGCATCTAACCTCACGTCGAAATCAAGCATTGTGTTACTCCTCTACTGTATTACCTTCCATGGCTCTCTTTCATGGTGTCGCAATGCAGCAAAGGCTGTCGTTGGGATTGTTTTGGGACATGCAAAACGCGGCTCCCCTATGGGATCCATGAAGATGAGATGTTAGTACCTTATTGACTAAGATGGTTGATAGCTAGCTGCGGTTCTCAGCAATGGCTATTCAAAGTCAACAGCGGCATGGGTTGGGTATAATTACTTCCTAGCGAATCTTCTGAGACTAGCATGACTTTGATCTCATGTAGAGATTTTCCTGTTCACCGAATATTGTACTTCAAAAAGATGGCGGGCATTACACATCTTCCGCCATCAGGGTCTACAAAAGACACATAGACTTTCTTCTGACGACGGCCAAAAATTGGATCTCTCAATCTAGACATTTTAAGAGGTGAATGCAACCTCAGGAAGGGATACATCAACAGTGACCATGTGGAAAGGTAAGCTCGGAATATGACACTGCATATGGAACCTCCTGGTAGCGGCCTTCAGTGAACAGGTGGCCGACAGTTGCATTTATCACATGCCTAATGGTGCGAGGAGGCTCCAGATCTCTGGTATGCGGAGGCAGTAGGTTATGGGAAATCTATCCACTATCCATCCAAAGCATAAGATACTTTGTGCGAATTCTATATGACGACAAACTCATTTCGGAAAGCAATTAGACGATCTGAAGATTTTAGTCACGGCTGGAAAGATGAACAATAGTAGTAATGCAGCCCATACCATGAATTTATCCCCTTGCTAGGATGTGTATCAGATACGGCATTCCCGGATCTATAATTATACGACGCCACCGCAAAGGACATTGGCCATTTTGACTGAAGTACAGAGTAATGCAGGCATAACTACTACCGAGGTTGAGGGTGATCGAGAGACCTGAATCTACTCCGTACCATGGTACTTGATCCATTTCTTCGTGATGAAGTGGCCCACTTACTTTCAGTTCCATTTTTGGCATATTGGAGTGCCCCCCCCCCGGAGCGGTGAAATCCCGTCTACAACTCCGGCTTTCTTCGCGATTCCGCAGCTAAGCAACTGGAATCATCATTGACTTCTTCGGATATTTTTGTTGCTTACTGTTAGTCAAAAGACTTTCTTCCAGTTGCGCAACCGCTGTCATTTTACCTTGGGACCCTGATCGAGCCCACGGTCTGTTTCTCTCTAAACAGTCTCATTTCAAATTTGATGTGCTGCGTCGAAGGATCTCTTGGCTAACCTTCTTGTTGCAGCCCCCGAACAGATCAGGTCGTATTAGGCCACCTTTTCAGTTCGGCGAGCACAGTCCTCTGTCTTGACAGTAATAATAGAATATCGAAGGCCTGGTCCATATCTAATTCACATACCAAAAGTTTGATTATCTACATCCTTCCAGCGTCAAAGGCCTCGACCACTCCGTGTTGCCGCAATGGCCCAGATCGATGCGCTCGATATCGTTGTCCTGGCCTTACTGCTCGTTGGGAGCGTCGCATATTTTACCAAGGGTACATACTGGGGAGTACCGAAAGATCCATATGCATCATCATATGCCAATGGCAGTGCAGCGAAGGCCGGCAAGACAAGGAACATTCTCGAAAAGATGGACGAGAGTGGCAAGAACTGTGTAGTCTTCTATGGCTCTCAAACCGGAACAGCAGAAGACTACGCTTCAAGGCTGGCAAAGGAAGGCTCGTCCCGTTTTGGATTGAAGACCATGGTTGCAGACCTGGAGGACTATGACTACGAAAATCTAGACGAATTTCCAGAGGATAAGATCGCCTTTTTCGTGCTAGCTACATATGGCGAGGGTGAGCCAACCGACAATGCGGTGGAGTTCTACGAATTCATCAACGGCGAAAGCCCAACTTTTTCGAAAGGCGAGGAGGAAAAACCCTTAGGTAACCTCAAATATGTGACATTTGGGCTGGGAAATAATACGTATGAGCACTACAACTCAATGGTTCGCAGGGTCGACGCAGCCTTAAGGAAACTTGGTGCCGACCGCATAGGTGCTGCAGGCGAAGGCGACGATGGCGCTGGAACGATGGAAGAGGATTTTCTGGCCTGGAAAGAGCCAATGTGGGAAGCATTGACAGAGAAGATGGGCTTAGAGGAGCGCGAAGCTGTCTACGAACCAGTGTTTAGCGTTGAAGAAAAGCCTGAGCTCTCCGCGGATGATGATACTGTATACTTGGGAGAGCCAAATAAGAACCACTTGGAGGGCAAGCAAAAAGGACCCTACAACGCACACAACCCATACATTGCGCCGATCGCAGAATCGAAAGAATTATTTACTGTCAAAGATAGGAATTGTCTGCACATGGAGATCGATGTCTCGGGATCTAATATCACTTATACAACTGGTGACCATGTCGCCATCTGGCCAACAAATGCCGGTGTCGAAGTCGATCGCTTCATCAGAGTTCTAGGCCTTGAGGAAAATCGCCACCGAGTCATCAACGTTAAACCGATCGAGGTCACCGCTAAGGTGCCATTCCCTACTCCCACCACGTATGACGCTGTTGTGCGTTATCACATGGAGATCTGTGGTCCTGTCTCGCGTCAATTCGTATCTACCCTCGCCGCTTTCGCTCCGAATGAAAAGGCTAAAGCCGAAATGACTAAACTTGGCACAGACGCGGACTACTTCAAGTCCAAAATCTCATCACAGTATTTGAACATTGCTCAGGTCCTGCATTCTGTTTGTCCCGATCAACCCTGGAGCGCCGTTCCTTTCAGCTGCTTAATTGAAGGTATCAACAAAATCCAACCACGATACTACTCCATCTCCAGCTCGTCATACGTGCAACCAAAAAAGATCTCGATAACAGCCGTCGTCGAGTCAATACGCATTCCTGGCGCAACTCACATTGTCAAGGGAGTAACCACCAATTACCTCCTGGCGCTCAAACAGAAGCAGCATGGTGAACCTCATCCAGACCCACATGGTCTTACCTACGCCATCACCGGCCCAAGGAACAAATATGATGGTATTCATGTTCCAGTGCACGTCCGCCATTCCAACTTCAAACTCCCCTCGGATTCCGCGAAACCCATCATCATGGTCGGGCCTGGAACAGGTGTTGCACCCTTCCGAGGTTTCGTGCAAGAACGAGCCGAACAAGCCAAAAGAGGAGAAAAGGTCGGGCCTACGATCCTTTTCTATGGGTGCAGAAGGAGAGACGAGGACTGGTTGTATAAAGACGAGTGGGATGTAAGTGAACATACATCCTGCAAACCCAAAGCCCGTATCGATGTCTTGGCTACAACACTAATCTTTTTAATTATGCAGTCCTTCAAAGCTTCTCTCGGTGAGAATCTCACAATCTTCAACGCTTTCTCTCGCGAATCCCCGGGCAAGAAAGTCTACGTGCAGCACCTGATGAAGCAAAACGCCAAGCTCATCAATGACCTATTGACCAAGAAATCAAATTTCTATGTCTGTGGTGATGCGGCGCACATGGCGAGGGAGGTAAGCGACATGTTGGCCGAGATCATCGCGGATGAGAGGGGAGTTGATCTCAAGAAAGGGGAAGAGGTGGTCAAGAACATGAGGAGTAGTGGCGCTTACCAGGAGGATGTCTGGTCGTGAGGAGCTTGCCGAAGTATATGAGAGGCATGGGTGGAGGGTGTTAGAGAGAAGGGCTTCTCTGATTGAGTTTGGAAAACGACGCTGAACATGTTTGAAGAGACAAGATGACTGATGATTTTTGGCACAACTAAAGAAAATAGATTGCTTGTGGGGATATCGATTACGTATCATAGCTAACTCGTTATCCCGATATTTAGATTTGGAGTTTTCGCGGCGTTTACTCGAGACGGACGGACGAACGTGAATGGCGCCCGGGGTTCTGTTGGCAAGATGATAAAACGTTCTGCTATGGAAACCTAGCAACTCTACCTTCGTATACAGTCTACTTTTATCCTAGCCTAGAATCCATTCTCCTCTTTTACCTTTGTCTCCACGTACCTTGGGTTACTGTAGCTCGTGAGACTAATAGGCCCCTTGGGTCAATGTCGTAAAGGCGTCCATTCCTCCCTTTTGTGGAACTCGGCCGTATGATGAGTGCAATTTCCTTCGTGAAAAGGCGAAGTCTCAGTGTCAGAAATATCTTCAGGTTTCCGGATCCGAGCAAGGGCTTGCGAAAAGCCTGCTCGACGAAGCTCAGACCAAAGCATAGTAGTTACACGATAAGTACTTACGACGCAGAAGCTCGGCGTATCCGGACGGTCGTCAAACACAAATGGGGCCCTGGATCGCGATACATGTCGTCTGGAAGCTCGATGTTGTTTTGGATACATCGCCATCAGCGGGATAAGGGACACCGCAGTCAGGCAACGACGATCGTGACGGCAACGACGTTCTCTGCACGCCTTGAACATGGCACAGGGTAATCGGCCGACGTCGATACAGTCCTTAGTCGTGTTGACACCGGCGCAATATGGACAATTGTCGCTTCAGCCCAGTTCCCCAAGTCTTCGACGACGCTGCCAATCCATGGATGGATTCCCATTGAAACGTGATCTCGCATGGACATCTCCTGTTTCGCGCCACCCTTTGTGTTGCGGGAGTCTCGGAAGCAGGCCGTTCGAATTCCCATCCGGTTCGCTCGATGAATCGCACGCAGGTGGCTAGAGTGCGCAGCTGGGCCACACGAAGCGCGGCGAGCTCAGCCTGCTCGCTCTGTTTTTATCAGATTCGCAAAATCCGGATGTCGTATTTTATATTTGACAGTATTTTCTGTTCTGTGAGGGGGGGTGCATTGTCGTTCATTGTGGAGTGCTCTCTGATGCAAGGTTTGGGAAGACCAGTCCGATATCTTGCCTCTAAGAAGAGGATCTCCATATCGGGTCCATCGGTGCGTTGGTTGTTAACATTATCCGTAACCCGCTCTGGCGATGAACTCTCTAGTGTACGTATTCTGACTGATGACGATGATTTTTTTGACTACTTCTTAATTCTTGATTGAATACTGCACGATCCCACTAATAAGAGATGTACTCCTTGTTCGGGTTCACAAGATGATGATCTGGAAGCCAATCAGCATGATAGTTGACCCATGGCACCAATCTTGCTGCTGGGGCGCAACTCAACCAACGCCTCAAGCTCCGTTCCGTGCCTTCTCCATCTCCTCATTGTGCAGCCCACCCGGGATAGGCGCCTCACGCTGCACGAAATCAACCTTGCCCGCCATCGTGGCCAACCACAGATCCCCAGGTCCAATCTCATGACCAATGCTCGCTGATCCGGCGATCGAGATGGCAAAATTATGCGGGAAACCCAGATCAAAAGGAACTGCAGCATCAATCTCATCCATGTCCTCCTGTGTCAGGCGCACGCTCAAGGCCTCGATGTTGCCCTTGAGGTGTTCGATCTTTCGCCCACCACAGATGGGAAAGACATAAGGCGTCTTGTGCATGACATATGCTAGTGCGATGCCCGTGATGATGCTGCCTTTGCGTTTCGCGATCCTCTCCAGAACCTCAGAGAGCTTAATGTCCTCCTCCGACGCTGGACCCATCTTGCGGCCATCCTGGGCCTCGCGCTGTTCCTTGGTCTTGAAGTTTCCGCTCCCGAGAGCACCCCAGGGACAGAGCGCCATGCCCTCAGCGCGGCACATGGGGATGATGTCGCGCTCGAAGTCTCTGGTTGCGGCGGACCAACGGCCCTGGTAGGCGACGAAGGGCCGGAGGCCGTGCCCTCGAGCGTACTCGTTTGCTTTTGCCACGATCCTGTAGGTGGGGTTTGGTCAGTCCATTCCCATAAAACCGAAGGAGATATCCATAACCTACCAAGCAGGCGTATCCGAAGCCCCCAGATAGATCACTTTGCCACTCACCACCAGATCGTTCAGTGTATGCATCAACTCAGGAATACTGGTAGTATAGTCCCACCAATGCAACCACAAGAGATCAATATACCCCGTCCTCAACTTCTTTAAACTCGCCTCCACCGAAACCCTCACCCCTTTACTATTATTGCCCCCAAAATTACTCTGAATAATCTTGTCATGGCCTTTGTAAGCCTGATACGCAGTCGAAAACTTTGTCGCGATCACCATCTCATCCCTGCAACCCCGTTCGGCCATCCAATCCCCAATCCACGTCTCCGACTCCTCGTTCTGGTAGTTGGACGCCGTGTCAACGAAGTTGCCGCCATTTTCTTTGAAGTAGTCGAGAAGAGCGTAGGTCGTTTCCTTGTCGCAGGAACCTAGCACGTCCTTCCACGCGGTGCCGAAGGACATGCCGCCCAGGCAGAGGGGGGAGACGCGCACGGCAGCATTTGGGGCCAGTTGGCGGTGGTAGCCCAGGAGGGATTTGGGGGGGCCGGCAAGGGGAAAAGCCATTTGGATTGAGTAAGCGGGGCTAGATTTCGACTGTCATGAAAGATGGGTTGGAACTCTGCAGAGCCAGTGAAGGAAGGGCAGATATGGGAGGTCATGGTGAGGGCGGTTTAAATATGCACAATTGTGCGCCCTTGAATCGGTCTTTAGCCATTATTGCCGGCATAAAGTCCACCAGTAGCCTGTATGAACAACTAGGTATTGTCGTTATAAGGTGGGGTTGAAGAATGTTTACCGATGGACAACTTTCATCCGTGGTGTTCCGCCTTTACCAGCTTGGCCGTGAAGCTATTACGGATTTGACGGTCTTTCTCCCGCGTGATTTGCTCGTTCGCTCTGGGGCTTGATCAAGATAGTAGCCAGATAAGAAACAGAGGCAGCTGTTTGCGTGGTAAACTAGATTTACAAATCAAGCGCTTACTATTTAATGGTCTAGTTGCAGATACGTGGAGCCATGTGGATAGGACAGAGCTCGGACCAAATGATGGACACGGCCAGCCAAGGACTTCTCGGATGGACGAGCATGGCCGGCTTTATGCGCAGACACTATCAGTCGCAGCAGGATATTCTTTCTGCTCTTCGCCCCATTCATCCCAACGTCCCTCATCCTAGCATCATTCTGCGCATGCATGCACTTTCCCACGTTCTCAGATCGTGCGCGAGCGGCTTTGCCACCGTAGCTATGGTTGCCGTTCTCTGTTGGTCAATGCTGCTCCCTGGGCATCACCCACAGGGAAAACCGTTCTGCAAACCCGAAGGTGGCCTGATCCATGGCTCCTGCATTATCATCTGCTTATAGGCTGACAATTCTGGCAGCGTGATGCTTGCTCTCAATATCGAACACGGTGAGATAAACTGTTCGACTAGCCTAGCAGCTCGACGTCCAGGCCAATGGCTCGCATGAAAAGGTTGACATTGCTGAGCCGCTGACTCGACATGTCAGCTGGCAATGTCCTGCTTTGCATCACTGTCTCCATGACACGATCCCTGAGTAGAGTCACGTCAGCTTTGGTTTAGAGTGGGAACCGGGATTTGCTTACTTGACACCAAGGACCAATCGTTGTTGCTGCTCGGGACTCGCCCCGACGCCAACAGCAGCCAAAAACTGCCATATGTACATATCGTCACCTGTATTGACCGGGCCAGGGAAAAGAGCACCAAGAATAGGCTCCAAGGTATCGAAAAGGCGGTCGTAGAGGCTTGTCCACTGGTGCCAGTCTTCATCGTTGACGTTCCCGGACTCCTTGACAAGCTCAGCGCGGCTGAGCAACATGGTCAAAATGCCGAGACCAATTTTCGTCTTTGCTACAGTAAGGACCGTGGTGTGGTCAAGGACAAGACCCAGCAGGCCAATGATAATGTTGATTGGAGCCTCGCTGACATATCCGAGGAGACATGGCATTACCACCTGCGAAAACAACTCGATCTCCTCACGGACGAGCGGGGGAGGGTGCGATTCTCCTGGCGCAATCTGCGCTCTGCTAATGACATCCAATTGATCAAGGTGAACGACGATCATGGTCAGTATAGTTACGCGCTGTTCCTGGTCGATGTGGCGGAAGATTCTGGGAATGCTTTTCTTCCCTTTTGCAAACGATAAGAAGGCAATGAAAGGATGCGGTACAGTGGAACCGGGAACGATGGGCTCCAGGACTTTAAGGTCCCGCCACAGTTTCGAATTGAGCACTTGTGTCTTTTCACGCCACTCCATGTGGGTTTGAGCAGCTTCCACATCGCCTGCTGTTGGCGGCGGCGGCATCTGCCTTTCGTGGTCTTCTAGTTGCATCAGGTCCTGATAGACTGTCTCGAGGTTCCGCAGTACGCTTTTACGGTCGCTGGACCTCACTTCTGCATTTGCCTTCTTACTGGTAGCCGGCTTTGAATCAGTGCTTTCAGGTCGCTTGATGTTAAGGAGCGGCTTTGGTGTTTTTGCATTACTGAACGAGATTTTCCCTAAGCTCCCTTCAATGATCAGTTGTTTGTTCTTGGGCTTTAGTTTGGCCGCTTCAACCGCACGTTGCACTTGTTGCTGCATTCTCTGCATGTGATTGTCTCCATTGACCGCCTGTCTTCTGTTGTTGAGTCGACCACCTGTCTGTAACAGATAGGTTTGCGCAAAATGGCCCAGCGGCTGGGTCGGATGCTGCCTTGGAGCTCCCCGGATCTGGCTGTAGACTTGATAGTAGAAGTCTTCCGCTAGTGTAGCCTCCGGATCTGCATCGCCTGAATTACCAGTAGCCGTCACAAGCTGCTGTAGTTGAATTCTGGTAATGAAATTCTTGTCCTGAGGGGTCATGAGACCATTTCCTTTCGATAACAGAAAGATCTTGTGATTGCGCTTTGCTCGCTTAGCATCTTCCTCGAGATAAGCCCTTCTCTGCTCTTCTGACAGCTGCATAGATTGCTGCGGATGTGTTATGACAGGAATCGTGGGAGTTGGCTGGCTAGGCCTTGAAGGTTGCGCGTCTTGCATAGTACCTCGATCCTGGCTCGGCTGCGGCGAGTGCTGAGCTCTGTTTGGATTTTGTAAGATCTGAACAGGGTGTTGGGCAGGCTTAATAGCTTCTTGTTTGGAAGGGTTTCGCTGGTGGTGTTGAATTGGCTTTGTGGGCTGCGGCTGGTGCTGAGTGACCATCGGGTGCTGTTGGGGATCCGGGCTAGCATATTGCCGCATAGGTATTGATTGCTGATACAGATTCTGTGTATAGTCAGGTGGTAGCACCTGCTGGGGTGGAGGGACTGGTTGACTCTGTGCACGCATCGCAGCCTCCACTGCTTCCAGACTCATCATCCTTTTCGCCGGAGGAGCACCACTACTGGCAGTGTTAATCCGCTCCGGCTGTTCTTCCTGGTTGCGTGCCTGCGGTTTTGTGCCCCACACATTTGACTTCGCCTGTATTTCAGGAATATATCCCGGGTCCTGGTACTTTTCATAGCCTGTCTTCTTTGGTTTCTGTGCAGTGATTTGCGCGGTCGTTGCCGAAGCCTTAGGTTGCTGCTGCAAGCTATAGCGGAGTTGTTCCTCCTCGATGGCACTTGATACCTGTGCGGTTTGTCCAAAGAAATCGAAGTCTTTGCTAATCTGGCCCTTTGACATTGTCCCTGCCTCGACGCCTCCGCCAAATGTGTCATCGTTGAAATCATCTCCCGTTTCCTCCAGCTTGTCTCCTAGGCCGTCATAAGTGTCGTCAAATTCTAGTCTGATAGATCGACCTGTCAGTTATGTCACGGGAGGCGACGAAAACGCAACACATACGGCTCTTCCTGAGTGTCTTGGAAAGCTTGTAACTTCCGAGCTTGTCGGACCTGTGCAAAAGGATCTTGAGCCTCAAAAATGCCTTTTGATTTCCCGCTCCTTGGGTCATCCCTCGGTAAAGTCGTATCGAAGCCGAAGAAAGACATTGTCTAACATGGGAAGTAGCTGGTGTTGGACTGCCTCGGATGATTTGGACTCGGAGCGACGTTAGTGATGGGTTCGTGAACGTGTAAGGTGAAAATTCCACTGCCACATCCAGAGATGCTAGATAGATGTTCTCTTGCAAAAACCTGCGTATGGTTTCACCGAAGAAGGTGAAGATCTGGATCAAAGATAAGTATGCAACATACACTGGGAAACGAGATGTACAGTCGTGCGGCAAGCTTGGAGCAATGATGTTCATCAATACATTTGGCCTGATTACAGTATGTACTGTACGTATGTAGTGGGGTTATATTCCTGTCCCTATGTGTGCAGCAGGGGTCCAGGCACGAGGGAACCTGGCAAGAATGTATGGACGAAATTCAGGAGACACCTCGAATCAACCACTTGAGCCCTTCTCCTATTCATGACATCCAGGTCTTAGAACAGAGTTGACCTGTGTTTTCGCCGATCTCTTTAGCTCTAACTGAGCATTCCTCGCGGTGTGCGTTCGACCCGTTCCGGTGTCACCCCCTTGAGGACACCTTTCTCGGCGTCATATCGGGCTCCTTTTGCTTCCTCTACATGCCACCAAGCGAAATCAACGAGAAACGAGAAACATTTGATCTACATTTGGACCGGTCTGAGGGTGATATTTGCCAGACTGCAGCGCATGAAGGCGGCAGTCTCGAAATTGGAGCGCTAGAGAGAGACATGGCATCAGGCTCGGCTCGGTACTTACGATATATTCTTTTTTCTGTTTTCGTATGGCCGTTCCTTGACATGGTACCCTAAAGTACACAGATGCTGACAGTTACAAGGGACTCTTGATATTATACTTCATCTCGTCATCCGCTTTACCCTCAGCAAATTTGCCCACGGCACCGGGATTAGGAACGAAATGGTCTGGCCACGAGAAGCAGCCGGATCAGAAAAGTGCAGACAGCATCAGCAGTAGCAGCGCAGTCCATGAGACGCCAAAAGCTTCGCAGGCTCCGACAACGTCAAAGCCTGAGGCAGCGTTGACTCCTGCCACTACCCCTGCCCCTGGCGAGCGAATGAATGCAACTTTTGTGACACTTGCTAGAAACTCGGATATTTGGGACATCTCGAGATCCATCCGACAGGTCGAAGACAGATTCAACAGGCAGTACAATTACGACTGGGTATTCCTGAACGACAAGCCGTTTGATGAGGAATTCAAGAAGGTGACCACGTCTTTAGTGTCAGGCAAGACGCATTATGGCGAGATCCCAGAAGAGCATTGGTCATTTCCTTCGTTCATCGACCAAGATAAAGCTCGAAAAGTGCGCGAGGACATGGCGCACCGCAAAATTATCTATGGCGACTCGATTAGCTATCGGCACATGTGCCGCTTCGAAAGTGGATTCTTCTTCCGCCATGAACTGATGAATAAATTTGAGTACTACTGGAGGGTAGAGCCAAGCATTGAGCTGTTCTGCGACATCCATTACGATCCGTTCAAGTACATGAAGGACCATGGTAAGAAGTACAGTTTTGTCCTCAGTCTATACGAATATGTGGAGACTATTCCAACTCTGTGGGATAGTGTAGTCTCGTTCATGAAGAAGCACCCAGAACACATTGCAGAGGATAATTCAATGGGCTTCCTTAGTGATGACGATGGCAAGACGTACAACCACTGTCATTTTGTATGTTGACTCTTCCCATTTTCTCACGTCCATTGACAAAGTGAGTAGTGGTCCAACTTCGAAATCGGCAACCTCAATTGGCTCCGCTCACAAGCTTACCTCGACTACTTCAACTCACTGGATCGTGCCGGCGGATTCTTCTATGAGCGCTGGGGTGACGCTCCAGTCCATTCTATTGCTGCAGCCTTGATGCTCAAAAAGGATGAGATCCACTTCTTCAACGACATCGCTTATTATCATGTTCCATTCACGCACTGTCCGACTGGCGATGCCTTGAGGGAAAAGCTCAAATGCCATTGCAATCCTGACAATAATTTTGATTGGAAAGGGTATTCATGTAAGTCTCCTCCTGCTCACCCCAATATGGCGTGATTGTCTGACTGGTAGGACAGGTACTTCTAGATTTTATGATCTCAACAAAATGGAAAAGCCCGAGGGCTGGGAAGCTGAGTCAGGATGACTAGCCGGCGTTCTTGTAGCTTTGGGCATCTTGGTCCTTGTACTAAGCGTGTTCGCACTGTGGGTTTTCCGTGTACCAGTAATAAAGACTAGGGTTGCAGCATTGGTTAATCGTCATACGCAATAGCATGCACAGGGAAGCGCGTCCGCATAGTATTGCATTGAAGCCAGGCTATCCTAAGATTAGCACTCTATCATATAGGCAATTATCAAAAATTTCGATACAGGTATACAATGTCCCAGCCAGCTCAACGTGTGCTGCTGTGACTCTGTGCGCTGCCGACAATGGCCAATATACATGTTCCACATATTATACAACCTTCTGTTAATACGTTCTGGAGGATGTACTGCCGGTCTGCGTACCGGTCGGATCTCGATCGTACAAAGGAGGATCTTCCTTTCGGATATCACCTTTTGCATGTCACATCCCCATTCTTTATTCTTACCATTCAGACCCCAATTCCGCCGCAGCGAGCTCAGTCAATCCGCGTCCAGTCCTCAAACCTTTGCTACCTTAGGCTTTTTCGTCCCATACTTCGACCTACTTCGGATCCTGTTCGCCACACCTCCCTAAGCAAACATCAGCACCATCGCATCCCTATCACAGATGACGAGCACCACTTACCAAGTCCAACGAACCCCTAACCAAATGATATCTCACACCGGGACAATCTTGACTCCTCCCGCCTCTTACCATAACCACACTATGTTGCTGTACATTATGCCCTATAAATTCATACAGGCAAGAAGATTAGCCCCTCAGCCCATCACCATCTCCAGTACTCTTCCCCCCCACTAAAAACAGCCACCCCTCGTAGCCCAACCTCCAGAATTGCGAAACAGGAACTCGAACGACTCACCTTCCCCGGGAATATAAGCACTAATGACCTTCCCACTACTCAACCTCACCTTGGCCGTCTTCCTCTGTCCCGAATTCGGCTTCTTCGGCTTCGTGATCCCGACTTTCAGACACACGCCTTTCATCTCTGGTCGGCCGACCAGGGCGGGCGAAAGGGAGCGGCGCTCCCTCTTCACCTCGCGGCCTTTGCGGCGGACCTGGTTGAGCGTGGTCAGGTGCGGAGTTGTAGTTGAGAAGGAGCGCGAGGCGGGGGCGGGATGGGGTAGGCGGAGGATAGGCCGCACAGAGGTGATGCTGGGTCGTTGAGGATGGATTGGGAGGGCAAGAGTTTGGAGGGCGCGGATGGCCAGAGGGGAGGGCGTCGGTGGCATTTTTGTAACTGGGCGCTCGCGGGTAGGATTTGATGTTTCTGTCGCTTAGTAGGCGAGCTGCCAAATGGAGAGCATTTTGAAGGAACACGGAAATGAAAAGGCGTATTGTACGGCTTGACCAGACTTCGTACAGGGTGCACTTCAGTTTGATATTCCATCTTTGGTTTTGAGGTTGCAATGCCAAGATGAATTACGTAATATAGCACTAGTCCTCTTTAAAGCGATTTGCCTCTCTGGTCATTATAAGTTATGGATGCTTTGCTCTACGTCCCCTTTACAGGCACAGGACATAACCACACATTCTCGCTGGAAACTTAGTGCCGATTGTTAGAGGATGTAGCAAATAGCGTACGGAGATACCAATTGAATTGATTGAGTTACTCCTATCAAGAGGAGCATTTGGCTCACACTAATAGCTATAGAAGCGCATTACTGCAACAGCTCAGAAACAGCATTTGGCGTTCAATTCGTATAGCAATGCTCACTGCCATAAATAACAGGGCGTAAAAGTTACAAGAGCGTTTCGTGCGTTTCGCATGCGGGGACCCCTGTATCATCCTGCTAATACGTAACAGATACGTATCGTATGCGCAGGGATTCTGACACCGATTACATTCGCTGATCAAAAAAGCGAGGGTTTATATCTAAATGTGAACTTGATCTTCTATCCAGCATCAAGCTCTTCGGTCTTTCTTTTTGCTCTTCACCTTCTCCACAAGCTTCCGCACATCATCGGTCTCGTGGTTCGCCATTGATGACGATCCCTTGAGCATCGTCCCGAATCCTGCGTCTTCCAAATTAGTATCCTTTTTCCTGTATTTGCGACCCTCCTCGAGAAGTGCTTTCATTCCCTCCGTACCCTTGAATCTCGGATTCGTAGGATCAATGGCAAATTCGTGGTTCTCATATAGCCTTGAAAAGCGTGGATCATGCGTATCCATCTCAAAGCCAGCTTTCTGCGACTTCTTTTCGGTGTCGAATTCCTTCTTACCCTTGCCCTTCTTGCCCTTCTTTTTGGCAATCTTTTCTTCTCTCTCGATCGCTTTCATGTCAAAATGCCGTATACCTTTACCATCATCATCTTTGTCATCCACCATTAGGAGCTCTAGCTCAGCTCGCTTCGCTGCAGTGGCAGCTTCCTCAGCTTCTCGTTCAGCACGTTTCCTCAGTCGCTCCTCTTTCCGCATCCTGGCAGCTGATACTTTATCATGTTCAGGAGCTGCAAAAAACGGGTCGTCGAATCCAAGGTCCTCTGGTGGCTCATCTGATGTCTTCCCATCGGGGAGTTTGCCGTCAATTATACTCCCAACCCCATCCCGATTGTGTCTCATCTTCTCTTTTCTCTTCTGTTTGCGCTCACGCTCTTTTCGAGCATATTTCTCAACAGTCGTTTCCTCGACCTGTGGCTCGTTCTCGAACACAGATTTCTTGATGCCGTTGGCTCCTGAAAGACCGGAAGAGAACGTAATCTGCAATTCCCCAATAGGACCATCATTGGATTTACTCTTTCTTTTGGGCTCGTCTTCGAGGCCAAGGAGAGCCCGCATCTTCTGTCTTTCTTGCTCCTTTTTCGACAGGCTGCTACCGACAACCGCCTCCAAATCAAGATGAGCTTCCTCGTCGCTCGAAGAATCACTACCCAGATATGCTTTGAGATCATTTTCATCGATATCCTTTCTGCTACCTCTGAATGCTTTAGCCTGCGCCTCTTTTCTTGAAGCGTCTTCGGCATCCCATGTCAGCTTGACATTGCTATGCTGTAGAGCATCTGTGACGAACTCGTTCGGCTTGTATCCGTCAGGAATCTTTTCGCATTCCTCGCGTGGTTTATCATCTGAGAAGTCAGTGTCGTCAGGGACGAAACGCAAATCAAAAAAATTCGCTGTAGTCAGATATTCTGTCCCATCAACGGCATCATAGACAGCCTTTGCGACGTCTGGCGAAGAGAATGCAAGAATGGCATAGAAATACTGTAGCCGCTGCAATTGGTACCGCCGTAAGGCTGCAGAGTCAAAATCCTCGCCTGTATCTGCTTGCACTATGGAATCTTTGATCTGCTGCTCATCGTCGTCATCCATGACAGCCGCTGGGCCTGCTGTGTCTTCTTTCACAGAAGTAAAGATCTCCTTTGGAGGTCCCTCCGTCTCTTCTCGCTCCATGCGCTCCTTTCCGAACTGGCTGGGATAGATTGAGACATTGAGCAGACGACCACCAGAGGGAAGAAAGCTTGAAAAGACAGCCATGAGATCAGCTGCATGTATATTGTCCCAGTCTAAATTCACAACCGCTACTCTAGAAGAAACTTCCCCCATTGGAATTTCTCCGCCTTGCTGGTTTCCAAGCGCCACAAGCTGACCTCGCTCATTCTCATCAACCTCATCTTCGTCGCTAGAAGATTCTTCGGAGGATGACGACTGGGGGTAGCCTCCATCTCGAATGGGGTCGAAGGCTTTCTCTACCCTCTGGAGCTCCTTTTGGACATCATCGTCATCGTCTAGCCGGTCCTCAAATTCGTAGCGTCTTTTCAACCTCTTGCGCTCCATGTCAGCCTCCAACGGGCGGCCATATCTGTCTACTTTGGCTTTGCGTCCGAAGTCGTCATCCCGCAACATATGCGAGAAACGCTTGTCCACCTTGACATGGGTACGGCGTTTGCCTGGGAGACGATAACGAGGGTCGGACTGAATATTGGAGAATCGAGGATCTGTAATGCTTCGTGGTGCATGAGGTGAGGTATCGTCATCTTTGACTTTGCGTTTCTTTGAAAAGGGTTCTGCCATTTCTGCTGCTACTGTCTGATAGTCAACTGTTGCAGACGAATTTCTGTATCTTACAGTCTGACCCAAAGGCTGTGGTTATTTTGAAGACTTTGCAGTTAACTACATAGTACGTAATAAAGAATAAATATTTAGGTTAGAGTCTGTAGCTGCTGTTGGCTGCACTAGTTAAATTAAGCTTGATGCCCCGTTCAGCCCGAGGCTTTGG
The DNA here is from genome assembly GCF_000464535.1 of Endocarpon pusillum Z07020. Classification (NCBI taxonomy): domain Eukaryota; kingdom Fungi; phylum Ascomycota; class Eurotiomycetes; order Verrucariales; family Verrucariaceae; genus Endocarpon; species Endocarpon pusillum. The sequence continues at coordinate 90,162 of NW_006916325.1, read as the reverse complement.
GAAGTTGGAACCCTGCATTTATTCCTCGCTTGCCGCGTGGGATTCGCCTTCGTTTGAGGGACAGCTTCGATGTAAGGGATGGGGATATTACCAACACCAAGAAGCAAGCTGCGGGGCTATGAGCGTTTCAGGCTCGCCCTCCATGCTTCACCTCTAGTACTTAAACTCAATGTGCGTGCAATCATCAGAATTGCATTCAACCACATCGCTTTCACTTGGACATTACAACACCTATCAGTTCCATAAACAAGTCACAGAATGGCAGTAGGATCTTGTCTGATCACTGGGTATGGATAGCATTGAAACTCAAAAGCCGAGATAGTGCTGACATGTATGTGATGAAGTGGCACTGGCTACATTGGCTCCTTCACTGCGCTGGCGCTGCTTGAGGCTGGTTATAAAGTGGTGATTACGGACAACCTTTACAACTCATCGGCAGAGGTTATCAACCGCATAGAGCTCATCTGTGGGAAACGACCGGACTTTGAGAAGCTTGATATTACGGATGAGGGAGCTTTAGATGCGGTATTCGAGAAGCACTCTGATATCGACTCTGTCATTCACTTTGCGGCTCTCAAAGTGAGTGAGATATATCTCCAGCCATAGTGACGTGGCTCCAAGTAAACACCCGGGCTGATTTGACTGATAACAGGCCGTGGGCGAGAGCTCGGAAAAACCTCTAGAATATTACTTCGTCAACGTCTATGGGAGTATTTGCCTTCTCCGCTCCATGACCCGGCACAATGTCACCAACATCGTTTTCTCCTCCTCAGCGACCGTGTATGGCGACGCGACTCGGGTTCCCGGCATGATACCTATCCCGGAAAACTGCCCTCTTGGACCCACAAATCCTTATGGTAACACGAAACATACTGTTGAGATGGCCATTACAGATCACATTCAGGCCCAGAGAAACAATGCACAGAAAGCAGGCAAGGAGGCAGATGGGG
>NW_006916325.1:0-89051 GCF_000464535.1 Endocarpon pusillum Z07020 | reverse complement strand
AGGGCAGTCATTTCTTTCGAACCCATCAATGGACTTGTTGGTCCATACTGCACACGTCGTGAACTCGTGTTAACGGAGAATGGTCGTTTAGATTACAGTTCCCACGACGGAACCGCCATTAGGGATTACATCCATATCCTCGACCTGGCGGATGGGCATCTCAAAGCTCTGAACTATCTTCGAGAAAAGCATCCAGGCGTTCGAGCTTGGAACCTTGGGACTGGACGAGGATCGACAGTGTTTGAGATGATCAAAGCCTTTTCAAAAGCAGTAGGAAGAGACCTACCCTATCAGGTTGTGGGTCGTCGAGCTGGTGACGTGCTGAACTTAACAAGCGATCCAAGTCGTGCAAATGAGGAGCTTGGTTGGAGGACGCTACGAACGCTAGAAGATGCATGCGAGGATTTGTGGAGATGGACCAAAAACAATCCGGAAGGGTATCGACAAGATCCCCCAAAAGAGTTGTTAGAGTTACTGAAGCAAAAAACGTAAGCCTGAAGGACAAAGAATAATGCAATAACGATATGTATGAGCAATGTATGACGCACGGAAGAGCCTTCACATCATGTCCAGGTGGATGCGAAACAAAACACATCATTCTGGAAACAAAGTCCACAGGAGCTAGCCCATTGCTAGCCTGTAAGTCTCTTAAGGCATAGTATCAAACCCACCCGCCTCCCGTTGGCTCCTCTGTACTCCCGAATACACTTGCATTATTATGTGTAGAAACCGCCGAAATCTCCTTCTGATGCCGCCTCTCTTAATCAGCGGTCTGAACCTTGTGATCTCCTTTGACAGCATCGTCGTACGTCGGTGGCGCATTTTCTCCTCCAGGAACATGCTGCTCCCTACTCGAACTCGCACCCGCAGGACTGCTGTTACTAGGTGCAGGCGCATTGCTCACAACGCCAGTCTGCTGTTGTCCCTTTGGCTGCGGGTGCCTCGTCCCACCATAGTTCATTTCCCCTTCCGGTCCTGTCCCTCGCTGGTTATGCGAGACATAGTAGTATGTCACTCGCTCGGTGCCCCTTTCGTTATCGATCGGTTCATAGTCGTAATCATGCTCCGGGTAGCGGGCGATTATGTACCAGGCATGAAGTAAACCGGGCAGATATCCTAGACAACAGAGAGCGATGTTTATAACCGAGTCGGCTGTGCATACACCGACTTTGATCCAAACTATGGTCACTATATGTTAGCGAGTGTGATGGAGTGATGCGTTGAGAAGAATGAATCAGGCAGACATAAATGGGCAGTGGACAGTAGTCGGGCCAGTGAGGAAGCTTACCTGCTATCGGTGGAAAGAGGATAGCGATAAATGCCAGAAAAAAGTCTGCGCAAGACATCGCGAGAATTTGTGTAGTAGAAATGAAGACAGTACGGGGCTTTTTCATAGGATACTCATAAACAGCAGTCAGAGAGGCTGCAGGCGTTGCAAGGAACAGGTGACTCAGGGTGGCTGTGTAATGACGAAGCCGCACTAACTTAGCCAGCGGTAGTGGGCTAGCTTTATCTAGTTAGAGTAGACATATATTGCTTCTTGGCATTTCTCCATTTCTCATTCATTCCATCGCAGTAAGTAGTATTCGTGTGCTGTCGAAGAAATGTTTTTTCAAGGCCGCCAGGCTCTTTCTGCCGAGTTACACCATAAAAGATGATGTGCTGGCAGACTCGCTCGTGCTTCTGCGGTAGAGGGGCTAGGGTGGCACTGAGCGGAGACACCCTTCCAATTTTCCTTCCTAGCTTTTTGGTTAGACCTATTTTTTGACGTCTATTTTATCTTCTCTTTCTTTTTACTCTTTCGAATTTGAACACATTAGTTGCTACAATGGGACCAAAGAAAGGCCAGGGTCCGCATGGAGGTGGCACGAAGAAGGCACATCAAGCTGTTCCGGACAGTGATCATATCGTTTTCACAAACAAGCATAACAATCCTCCCAAAGGAGGCCTCGAGAAGGACGGTCAACCCACAGTTCCTCGTCCAGATGCCAGGAAGGTCATTGGGGGCGCCTCCTGGACGGGCAAACTTCCAATGACCCTCCTTTCAGAGCTTTGTCAGAAGCAGAAATGGAACAAGCCTGAGTATTCGATGAGAAAACTGCCGGACGCCATAGGAGGGGGCCATGTGTCAACTGTGACTTTGTCTGCAGTCAATCCAAGGACAAAAGAGACCACCAAGCTGGCACCCCTCCAGTTGCCACACTCCCATCAAGACCTAGCAAGCCAAAATACCCCTCTAGAAGCTCGCCATTTCGCTGCTACCTATGCTCTTTTTCGTGTTTCAAGCATGAAAAACATACATATGACGTTGCCTCCAAAGTACAAAGACCTATGGAAAGGTGAGCTTGCCAAGCTTAAAGAAGAAGATGTCAAGGCTGGTCGAGCTTGGATGTATGACGCCGATCCTTTCTTAACGGCGATCGAAACCAAGAAGATTCGAGATAGCATCGAAGTGCGCAAAGCCAAGGCCTCGGAAGAGAAGACAGCGCCTTCGTCAGGACCGAACTTACTAGGTCAGAACAGCGGAAGACTTCCACCAAAGGCTTGGGAACGAGCACCATGTGTAGACATGGGCAACAAGATCCGCTCTGAAGTGGAAGAGATTGTGAAGGGTCATGGCGTGTGGAACCCTTATCAGATCCTGCTTTCTGAATCCCAACGCTACACGATAGTCGAAGAGATATCTAATCTTGGGTTTCGTCGTAGCCATGTTGAAGAAGCGGTTCAACAGTGCAAGGATCGTGAAGAGACTCTCGAATGGCTACTCATTCATGTTCCGGAAGATGATTTGCCCACGTGGAGCTTCCCAGATAATTACACCTCCGGTATATCCTTAGCTAGCGGCGACCTGGCAAAAGAGTCCAAGCTCAAACGACTTGCCCTGGCTGGGTATTCCTCTGATGAATGTGCTGCAGCTCTGCGTCGTTCAAATGGCGACGAGAGACGAGCTGCACAGGAGCTGCAGAACAATCTCCTCAGCATCGACAGAAGCAGCTTGATGTTAGGATCTGAAAAGGTCACTGAAATGTGGCAGGAGGAGCTCGATACATTAGGAGCAGTATTTAGTGACAGATTCTCGTCTGTATCACCAGATGAGTGCGTTATTCAAGGAGAATCAACGAAAGCGTCACTCTCATTTCACTTCCGTCAGCCTTTGGGCGATTATCCACAATCATGCGTTCCAATCATTGCGATCCACTCCAAGGACATACCCGCATACATTCGGTTGAGCGCTACTCGACGTGCTCTAGGGTATGCAGCTGAATCGCTGTTGGGAGGACCCATGATATACAACTTGGTGGAGTGGTTGGAGACCCATCTACCAACTATTCTCGAAAACCCTGGATTACTCCGAGATATAAGCCAACAAAACCCCCAACCCAATAGTGAGCCAGTTATTCGGCTTATTGCAAATAGGGAAACACCTCGTACACAGCAGATGAGGCAAGCAAGCCTGCAAATCAGTACTCAACTGAAAGCTGTACGTGAAGCTCGAGCTTCGACTTCGATGCAGCAAAATATGCTGCAGATTCGCCAAAATTTGCCAGCGTGGAACATGAAGGATCAGATCGTGCAGGCTGTCAATTCCTACCAGTGTGTCATCATCTCTGGCGAGACAGGCAGCGGAAAGAGCACTCAATCTGTCCAATTCATTCTTGATCATATGATCGACACCATGACCGGTTCTGCTGCGAACATAGTCTGTACTCAGCCGCGCAGAATATCTGCGTTAGGCTTAGCTGATCGAGTTAGCGATGAAAGATGTTCTCCAATGGGCGATGAGGTCGGTTATGTGATTAGGGGTGATTCAAAGATTGGCTCAAAAACCAGGATCACTTTCATGACGACCGGTATACTGCTCCGTCGCATGCAATCCTCGGCAGATCTCCTTCAGTCGGTGGATGATCTTAGCCACATATTTGTGGACGAGGTTCACGAACGAAGTGTGGACACCGACTTTCTCTTGGCGCTGCTCAAAGACGTTATGAACGTGCGACCGGATATTAAAATTGTGCTTATGAGTGCTACTCTAGATGCCAAGATTTTCACTTCTTATTTTGGGGGCTCAGACAAGGTTGGTGAAGTCCACATACCTGGGAGAACATACCCTGTCACAGACTACTACCTCGATGACATTCTTAAGCTCACAAACCGGAGCCAAACCGATTCTGGCGTACAGAATGGATACCCGGACGACGTTCAGGCTGAAATGGATGAGCTGTCTATTGGTCGCAGCATTCGAGAGCTGGGAACGGGAATCAACTACAAGCTGCTTGCAGATCTTGTCTCACAGATCGATTACGACCTTGGAAAGGATTCTGGCGGCATTCTAATCTTCCTTCCCGGCACGCTTGAAATCGAACGTTGCTTAGCTGCTCTCAGGTCATATGAACGGCTTCATGCTCTTCCACTTCATGCCTCTCTCACACCGGCTGATCAGCGAAAAGTCTTTCCGAGCCCGCCCAGGGGAATGCGGAAAGTCATTGCTTCGACTAACGTTGCAGAGACATCCATCACCATTGCCGATATAGTCGCCGTCATTGATAGTGGTCGTGTGAAGGAGACCAACTATGATGCTGCCAGCAGCATTGTTCGCCTTGAAGAAGTCTGGGCTTCACAGGCCGCGTGCAAACAACGCAGGGGAAGAGCCGGTAGAGTCCAGGCTGGGAAATGCTACAAGATGTTCACGCGCAAGGTTGAATCTGATATGGCCCCTAGGCCACAACCCGAAATACGAAGACTGCCATTGGAGCAGCTGTGTCTGTCCGTGAAAGCCACTGTACCCAAACGCGACGTGGCACATTTTCTGCAGAATACCTTGACACCTCCTGAAAGTCAGGCAATTGATGTTGCAATGACGCTCCTGCACCGCGTTGGCGCATTGGACAACAATGAGCTAACAGCTTTGGGAAGGCATCTCTCCATGGTACCTGCTGATCTACGATGTGCGAAGCTGTTGGTCTACGGCAGTATCTTTGGCTGCTTAGAAGCTTGCCTGGCCATAGCTGCAATACTGACCGTCAGAAGTCCGTTTGTATCACCACGGGACAAACGAGAGGAGGCCAAGATTGCCAGAGCAACCTTCTCGGCTGACCACGGTGATATCTTGCTGGATCTGAAAGCCTTTACCGAGTGGTCAGAAAGATCACAGTCGTCCAGTTCTAAAGCTGTGAGAGAGTGGTGCTCTGAGAGGTTTCTATCAGCACAGACTCTCCGTGATATCTCCTCCACGAGGTCGCAGCTTTTATCCTCCCTCAAAGATGTTAGTATAGTACCGTTGGAGTATGGCAAGTCCGAAGCCGTATACAAAACTTTGAACAGAGACAATACCAACTTCATGTTACTACGTGCGCTTATCGCAGGCGCCCTGAACCCGCAAATAGCCAAGATCGAACTCCCGGATAAGAAGTACTTCGCTTCGATGGCTGGAGCTGTAGAAGTGGACCCTGAGGCGAAGACAATCAAGTACTACAGCCAAGACAACGGCAGAGTCTTCGTCCACCCAAGCTCCATCCTGTTTGGCACGCAGACGTTTTCTGGCTCCGGTTCGTACGTAAGCTACTTCTCGAAAATGGCTACCAGCAGGACCTTCATTCGTGATCTGACTCGTAAGCTCATCTTTCCCTACGTCGGCTTGGTTGCTCACGCTGATACTTTGCAGCCTTCAATGCATATGGTTTGTTGCTCTTCGGCGGGCCCATCGCTGTGGACACACATGGGAATGGTTTGTTGGTAGATCAGTGGCTTCGGCTCCGTGGGTGGGCTCGTATTGGCGTTCTTGTGTCACGCCTACGAGCATTATTAGATGATGTCCTGCGCCAAAGGATTGACCAGCCTAGTACATACTCTGTGGAGGATAGCGTGATTGGCATCGTTCGGCGGCTGGTGCAATTGAATGGCCAGGATCAGTGACTGTGCAAACTGCATTCGCCTGGTCCACCAGTCTGTCAACATTATAGTGGTCTTGTGAGAGTCCTTCGGTCCCTCCCACGGATGTCCACAATGTCAAAACCAGTTACATCTTGGGACTCCGAAACGCGGTCAACATCCCATACCCTTACAACCCAGGCACTTGCATAAGGTTTCATCCCGAAGACGAAGGGCAGCAGATCTCTAAGATTACGCACAGATCTGCATTACTCATGTAATCCTCAAGGATCGTGACCGGCAATTCACAGTCTAGCCAATCCGCAAATACTACGTAAGTTCGGCACGGTTCCGTGGATGACTGACAGGAGCTGCAATTTCCATCCGGACCCGCGGCAGCGATTTCTGTCTCTTCTGCATAAGAATTACTAGCTTTATCTGCGAACCCTTGTCTCTCGTCCACTAGGCTCTCTTTTCGACTACCAATGTCTCTGAATGCAAGGAGCCATCCAGGAAGAGCATATGTTGCATCTAGACCTTGTTTACAGCCATTACATTGTAGCTAAAAAATCACAGCTGAAATTGTCTCTGGGCTTACCAACGAGACCTGCCACAACGACGTGCAGTGTTAGTATCAGCCCAATGCATGACCAGCAGTCTCCTAGCGTCAAGCTGCATGAGAAGGTGGCGGACTCCAAATTCTCTATCGAGCTTCATATTCAACCTTGCCGAACTCAAGCATAGATGACTCGCTACTGGCTGCAGCACTGGTACGAGATAGACAGCCTGGATCGTTTCGATAGTCAGGTATGTTGTGTTGCTTTCCCAATTCGACAAACGAGTGTTCCTGCGAATGAGAAGCAATCTGATTGATCAGGGTTGAAGGGAGACGGGCTTCTGATTAGTCGGGCGGATATATCTGAGGGGAGATTTTCGTAAAGTCCTGCTTGAGAAGAAAGATCAACGTCGACATTACGGACATATTGCAAAACAGCATCGGTGACTTGCGGACGTATGTCCGCGTCCTCGTATGGCTTTGGAGTTCCTTGTATCCACGTTTGGGCATGTACGACCGAAACGCTGTGATAGCACACATGACGTGCTCCGAGGGATTACTCTTACCAACAAGGGCGTCTTGACTAATAGCTCCTGCATTCACCATGTACGGTCAACCCGAATTCGAGGTTTGTCAGAAGAGGTTCGAAGATCATCCACCTTTGAGAGCGTATCGGATCTCCTCTACCAGAAATGTGATACGGTACCATGCAGCAACGAAGTCAACGGACAAGACTAGGATGCGACGAGAGGACCAGCACGCCGATCAAAAAGCCGGAGTTGCTTTCACTGAACTAGTCAGTCATCATTGTCGCAGCACATCCTAATTCCGAAGGTGCTTGACCACGAAAAGATGTTCTTGAGATGATCTTGCGCGCCCGATGTCCAGCTGCGATATTCCGCGGCAAGGTAGTCTCTTCCCCAATATTGGCAAGGTCAAAGCTGTTAGTTAGTTGCTCGCAGTGTCAGGTTTGCTGGTGTATCACTCGACCGGCGTTCCCTTGCAGTGTGACAGAGTGACTGGCTAGGCAGCAAGAGCTGGTCGTTCAAGGTCGCACAGATTTCTTTGGAGTTTTGGTGAGCGCTTGGTGCACACAGAGTCTCCGCTGATCACTTTTGGATTTCTTATGACTGTTACTTTCCATCCAGTCCGCACTTAGTCGTCACCTCGGCTTCCCCTGTTTCCTCATAGCCTTGCATCCCAGTTTCCAGCCTCGCTTCAGCAGTCATGCTCATCAACAGCCTGCTGCATCGCTTTTTGTGGAGCCGACCCTTCTGTCCGAAGCCTTGATTGATCGGAAGTCTAATAAAGCAGCAACTCAACTCCGAGAATTGTCTTCCAACGTGCGTGTCTCTTGGCCAACATTAGCAGGGACGTGTTGCAGGGCTTGTATGCCATGTCAATACACCCCCCCTTCCTCTTGATATCTGGAGAGATCGAGGTGAAGACTTCGTCCGTTGTATTGTCCGCCGGAGTAATTCAAGAATCTCCGGTGCCTCAGGCAGGCTTTTGAGATCTGAGACGACCTCAATGTGGAAAACATCTTGAAGGTCCCCTACTATTATCTCGGCCTTGGCATTAGTACGATTGACAATGCAACTCCGTCGAATGCCCGCTTGTCATATCGAGTACAATGCAGCTCTTGAGGCACCATTAGCTCCGATCACAAGTCCGACTGAAGGAGCACTCTTGATTGTCACCGCATATTGGTTGATCAGAGCATACAAGCCTGACACGTCAGTATCATCCCCAATGGTCCTCCTTCGCCCGGAAGCATTTTCCACGAGCAAGGTGTTGATCGCGCCAATTCGTCTTGTGTGAAAGCTCTGTTCATCGCAAAATTTGTGGACTGCCAGCTTATGAGCATGGTGACACCTAGTCCGCCGAAAAGTGACACTTTCATTGACGGTCTCCGTTACCCGGATATCGTACGGTGAGCAAGACTATGATGCTTGAATGCTGCGATGTGGATTGTTGGCCTACAGGATTTCCGTTACAAATCAAGATCCTTTGATAACCTTTCCCACGATTCTCCGGCTCTCCTGGCATGCTCATCTGGCATCGTCCTATGTGTCTCTGCCATAGTGCGTGAAAAAGGCTCCCTGCTGACCCAGCCCTCCCTTGTCCACAGGGTCCAGGAGCACTCGAAGAGCTCTATCAATGGGGAGATACTGGCCCAGATCCTCTTCGCCATAGAACAGGCGGGCATTTCTGCTCTAACTCATCCTTGCAGGTTGACCTTCAAAATACCATTCATGCCCCTTCACGAGAGGACTTGACAGTCTTTCAGCACCGACAACCTGCACATAACACACCTTTTTGATGTCGATACTCTTGACCAATGCCGAAAGACTGGCTTTCAGATCTCTATCGGAATCAGGACCATTTGTGCCGTCTTCCGAAGCCTTGTCTCCCCAGACCCTCCCCACAATGTTGAATGTATTCAGACACCTTCCAAAATTCCATCGATCAACTCGCCTTACCACTTCCCATAGATCTTCCCAATCGTCGATGAAAGCGCCCCAGGCCAGATTTTTAATATGCAAACTTGATGGGTGGATCCTCTCTCAGACTAAGGTTGGCAACCTCAACCATCAGGGTATCCATCAGAGCAAATCGAGGCCCTGGTTTGCTTTGATTACTATCTAATCAAAAGCCGTGATTTGCTTTGTTTGGCTGATTTGTCAAACCGAGTCAAATCTCAGTAAGCAACATATCTCTAGGGATAAACTTGAATTCTCGTCCAGATCGAGTGTCCGCCAAGACTATTATTATCCTATGGAAAAATATCCATAAATATTTCAACATAAGAGACTTTTCTGTCAAGACTTCAGTTTGACTAATTGATCAAATCTACGGAGGCCGATTTGCTTTGACGAAAGCACCGATATGATTTGATTTGTTTGACTAATTTGATTTGATGGACACACTGTCCATATCCTGAACAATGACATCCATATCTCCGGTCACGCTTTCATCCCGACGAACTGCGTAGGTATGTGGATGATGTCTATCCCCGATGCCTTAGCTATCTTGAAACACGGCTGCATCTTCTCGACCATCCGCGTGTGCTCCTTTCGATCAACCAGTCTTTCATAGAAAAGAAAAGGCTGTACTCCGAGGATCTCGAGCCCATTAGTCTGACACATCTCCTTCAACAAGCAAGAAGCGGCTAGAAGTTGATCTTCCGAAGGCGTAGAGTCTCCCGAGCTATGACCCAGTTCTTTGGCGAGATAGTCAAGATCCTCGTAAAAGACCTCGATGCCTGCGAAGCCGTTCTGGGCGGCGCAAGCAATGTTATGGTCCAAACGATGGCCGGCGAAGGCTCTACCTAGGGACATTGAAGCGACTGCGGGGGCGGTAGGAGGGCATCTTGTCTGACGCGCTGTCTTGGAATGGGAATTAAAAAATGTCTGTAATGGCTCCACAGAAACAAGTAGGGTAGGTATGTCATGACGAACATAGTAGACACATGGAAAGGAATGTCGCTCTAAGCAAGAAATACGGAGCAACTTGATAGCAGATAAACTCTGCTTTGAACAGGGCACTGGGCGAGAGTGCATCTCGAGGCCCTTATCACAAACCCCGGATATACCTCCCATGTGCCCACGCTGTTCCCGCCATTCAGCGAGGCCATGTCTGTCCATGGCGGGTGATTCATTGTCAAGGGCTAAATCTTCATCCGGCTCTGTTTTGGAAGAACAAAATGTGTACTACTAGTAGTACGGAATACTCCGTAATATTGATGCCAAGCTCCAACCATCACGTGAACACGCGCCCCCAAAACCAGAGCACTTTACGCGTCAAGCTCAAAGCTCACACTCCTACGTAGTAGTACACGACTCCACATCCGCCTCAACATCATCTTCGCGCGCCCAGAAGCAAAATAACACCAGACCATCCAGCGCGCACAATGTCGTTCCCCACGCCACGCATCCTCCCCTCGCATCTGCACGCCTTCGCCCCCTCCGCGCACCCGAGCATCTCCACCATCCGACTCCTGGGCCACATCACCTCGCTGCGCGGCGACCAGGCGGTGCTGGAATCCTGCAACCAAGAAACCGTCACCCTCATCCTGAACCGGTAAGGGGGGCCAGAACCAACATCTCTCCAAAAAACCCTATCATATCCCTCCCCTCCCAGAAAGAAAACCCCACTCCCCTCGCCAGCCTACCGCGTCTTAACCAACTAATTAACTAATGCACGCTTCCTCTTCTAGGGATTCACACCTCTCGCTGCACTCGCTCTACGAGATCATCGGCAAGGTGATCAACCTCGAAGGTGGGCAGGGGCTGGGGGTGCGTGTGCTGGGGACGACGGAGTGGCCGAGCCGGAGCCCGGAGGGGGTGGCGGTGGATCTGAGGTTCAAGGAGATCTTTTATGAGGCTGCGGGGGGTGGAGGGGGCGTGGATGGGGGTATGAATGTGGGCATGGGTGGGTTTTGAGTCTATGGGGGATGGGAGTGATGGAGGTGGAGAAAAGGGGAAGGGGCTGAATTCGCATGTGTGGATGGAATGACAATGTGTTGGCACGTGAAAATGCTAGATGAGATGGCTTGGTGAGGAATATTTCTCCTCCGGGAGACGGCAAACCGGCACAAAAAGCAGAGCAAGCGCACTGCTGTACGATGGACATTTTGAACCTATCTTCGATTTCTAGGCTCAAATAGCTGTGCTAGACTTGTGCCTGTCGCTGGGTCACCTAAGTAGTGAAACCTCTAGAATCTGGTTACATGATATATGTAAGCCCAATTTGGCTGCCTGCATAATTTTCCCTGCAACCAGACCTATTATTCAACGAGGCGAATGCCCAACCACTTCGGTCTAACTAGAAAGGACCCACGTATGACCATGCTCAACGAAACTTCCATACTCCTGTTCTTGTGATCGAGTGACCGAAGGACGGTGCCTTTGTTCGTTATTGTTCACGTGTCTCTCGCGAGCTGGACGCTTTCCATCCGCCTTGCTCATCCTGACTTGTTCTTCCTCGGACTACGCCTCAAACCAGTTGTCCCCTGCACTACAAGCGAAGCCCCATTCGATCCGGTCTGCACATCCATTTCTCCGGCTCCATCCCACTGGCCGTTCGCCAATGCAGGATCCAGGAAATCAGAGTTGAGGTAATTATAGTAACCGTTAGGTGGCGAGCTGCCGCTTCCTTGAATATTTGTCTGAAAGATATCTGGAAAGCTCGTGTTGAAACTGGACAGATCTAGGTCATGCATGGAATCAAACGGTCGTGACGAAGGTGAGATGGCTCCGAGATCTGGTAGATCGGGAAAGTCAAGATCTGAATGCTGAGCTGGCGGATTCTCAGAAGCTCTTGGGGCCGGCTCATCTGTAGTCTTTGTCTTCGCGGTATGCTCCTTTATCAATTCGAAATGAATCAAACGTGTGAAAGGCGTCATTTCTTCTAGAGTCCTGTTCGAGCCCATGATAAAGTCCTTCTTGGGCGTCCTCATCTCTTGCGACGCTCGATGTGCATTAGGAGACGTGTGAGCTCCGGGAGTCCGAGGATTCCTGCCAGACGGGGTCTTGCTAGGGGTCTTCAGTAACAGCCGGTCAGAACGCCGAGTCGGTGTGGGTGTTTGTGGTGGAATCAAGAAGCTATCTTCTTCGTCATTGAACAGATCGTTCAAATCATCATCGTGTGTTGGTCCAGAGACTCGATTTTCCTTCTCAGGAGTCTTGGGGTGGTTACCAAGGACATCTGCGGATTTGTTAAGACGTGGACTGCGGCGGTAGAAGTTGGGTAATTCAGACAGTGGCTGAGTAATTGTGTCGTTTCCAGAAGGGGCGGCCTGGGATTTAGTGGGAGTCTTATTGAAAGGCGATGGAAATAGCTGTCGGCAGAGAGGTTTTGGTGTTTGGTCAGTTTCGACTGGCTGGCCGTGCGAGTGCGAGCCCACATTGCGCACGGGACTAGATTGGAAAGCTCGTGTTTCACTCCCAGCCGGAAGATGATGTACAGAGGCAGCCTTCCCATCAGTCATCATGGGCTCAGCAGTTGTTGCACGTTGATGCACAGGCAATAGCTCTGGCTCCACCGTCCCAATGTCAGGCCTCTGACGCTCGTCCTCGTTCTCCATATCGGCCTCAGTAGCTCCATCTGCCGGAGAAGAGCCTTCGCTGCCTTGGTCTGGAGCATCACTCTTTGAGTCATCTTCTTGTCCCTTCTTAGCAGCTACACGCTTGCTCTTTGGTCGATAAGCTCGCTTCTTCTTCTGGTTCGGATCTTTTGGATTCCTTGTCCACTTCTCTGCAGGGCGCATGCATTTGTTTTTATGGAACCAGAGGCCGCAAGCTATGGTCTGTTAGTTGGTACATCTGCGGCAGTTTCCCATTGTACTCACGATTGCACAAGGTGACATTGATCCATTCTTCACCCTTATCTTCGGGGCTCTTCGAGAGCTTGTAGGCCCTGAATTTTATGACTGTGCCATCTGCAGCTTTCTCCTCAATTTGCTTCCAAACATAAGCACCCTGGGTCTCCGGCCACATTTCAAAAGTTTCATATAAGTGTCCTGGCAAAGTCCTCGCAAATACCCTTCTCCAGGCCGGCGTATCAATGGTGCCACAGTTGTCACAGTATGGTGGCATCTCATTCTGTGCTAATGCGTGCTCTAAACGTGCCTTTGTCTGCTCTCTACCAACTTTCTTCTTTGATCCGGATTTCGCTCTGCCCCCTTCACCTACGGGGGCGTCGGACATAGGTGCGTCGCTCATATCTCCCGCCCAAGTAGTGGACCGTTGTAGTTGGCGCCCCAGTGGGTCACTTGCTGCAACAGGAGGCAAAGCGGGTTGGACAGCCATCTCTTCTTCTAGTTGACGAGCTCTTGGGTAAGGCGCTGGAGCCAGCTTTGGCGATGACATCCCAGGCCGAATTGCTGGTCTTGTTGTCTGTGCGCGTGATAATGGTCGCTTGGAGGAAGCCGTTTGATTCGAAGGTTTTGGCCGAGGGGGAAGTAGGCTGTTTGTCAATTCGTCATCAAGATATCCGCCCCTATCAGATACGGGTGTGAAATTATTGTGCATCTCAGTAGCCGCATTTGCTTCAATTGGCGGCTGGAGCTGGAATTCGTTGCGGCCTACATCCGTCAGATCATCGTTCCACAGAAAGTTCTTGTTGCCATCTATCAAATCACCAATTTCATCCATGAAGCCTGAATCTTGCTGCTCAGCGGGAGGAGGCGGGCGAGGCAACACAGGACTGGTTGGCAAGGAGCCGTAGTTTGTTATCACAGGTGGTGAAGACGGAATATCTGCTGGTGTGCTCGAAACGCTAGGACCCATGGTGAATTCCGGAGATGTTGCCGAAGCATCAACAGTATTGGTAACTGATTGACCTTGATAAGAGATATCAGCTTGCAGATGTTGCTGTGGGCCTCGACGAAGACCACTTCCTTGATTTTGCTGCCTGCGATTGCCTGAATTATGAGGCCCTGGAATTGGTGTTGGCGGTCTTACAGGTTCTTCTGCAAGGTGGTTACCTTGTAGGTTACTAAGGGCAGAATTGATAGCAATAGGTCGATGTCCGCGAACAGAGGAAGCAGTGCTGGCAGCCATTCGAAGCGATTCTGGTTGACGCTCGATATTTAAATCTGATCTGCTTGGTGCTCCAACTGGCGTGATTTTCGCGCGCTTTCTGATTGGACCTTCTTCTACCTGAACTTCATCGCCACTGTAATAGCCAGAGTTGAATGATTCTCTTCGCTTGTGATGAGTAGGTTGCGAAACGGCTCTGACTGAAGCTCGTGAGCTAGGTCTCGAAGCTTGGCCAAAAGACGGACGAGCAGGTGGATGGAAAGGCTGGGTTTGACCTGGCGTCCCAGGTCGGCTTCCTTGCTGTGAATTGGACGATATTTGAAGAGATTCGGATGATCGATTTGTGGGGTTTTCCCTGGGGACACTTCCTTCGTGCAGCATTCTCTGCATGTGCTCCATTCCAGTCCTGTCTACTGGAGATCCCAGACCTGAAGATTGCTGTGTGAATATCGGTCCATTCTCATGTGAGAGCAGATTTGGCCAATCATTAGCCTCACCAAATTGCTGATTAATTCCACTATAATCATGATGGCCTGACTGTCCAAACACACTACTAGACTGTGCTTGCATTGTGACCGGTAGAAGCCTCAACTTGACTTCAAGTGTTTCTTGGCCACTGCCTGAAAACAACCCCAGCACATTCTTGGTGACACGCCCTGTAATGACTTTGGATGTTGTATCTGTCAGATTGTTCTGGGAGTTTGGGTTGAAGATCGTAGACAATAAGCCCTGACCGGATAGCGGAGTACCTTCTTCTGAGTAATCAAATGCATAGATAGTGTAGTCGATGGCATGTTGAGACAACAGCTCGGGACTGGAAGAAGTGAGAGCTTGAAGGCAAGTCTTGAGATCAATAACGCCAATCTGCGTCAAATCATCAATAAACGCCGTTTGAACCTCCAAAACATTCGGCCATCTTGCAAGGCAATTATTTTTGCTTTCCACGTCAAAGGTGTAAAGAACCTTTAACCTCATCATTCTTGTTGACACGTTATCCGTTGGGGACGCCATCTTGATAAGAGTCGTGAAGAGACTGTTACTTGGAGGATCGTGTTGGACGTAGGTGTTGTATGAGGAAACGGTTCAAATGAGAAGGTTTGCAGGGTAAACCGATTTCTGTAGAAGGTTGTAGGAGAGATCGGTTAAAGATCAATATTTGTGTGTGAATGTAGGGCTGCAATACGACTGAGAATCATGTCTAACTGAGTGTTCCTTGCTACAATAAACACCTATTTGTTGTACAATTAGTTGTGCAGTTTGCAGCTTTGCGAGATGCCTGTGTGATGAGAGCGACGGGATACAGCGCAGGCGGTGATTCGGTTTATTGACGGGTGAATTGAGGGTCGCTTAGGGAAGGAATTGATCCTCACAATGAAAGGTCACCGTGAATCACAGATGCGCTTTGCTTTAATATAGCAGAATGTCAAAGCCGGCGTGAATATGGATAAGATAGGATGGCTGGCGCTGCGAGATTCCCGGTACCTGAGACGCGTTCTGAGCTTCGTGAAGCACTTAACCTGATTGGCTCAAGCTAGCGATCTTGGCACACATGAACCATGCCAAGGTTCGGCTACTGCCTCTTAGAGTCTCTTAGCGTCGGAGCTATGAGGAGTAAAACTCCGACCATGTAAGCTGTGGCCTGCTCTGTTTTTTTCCGTATCTGAACAGATTAGACAACAATTCTGTGGGCATTTGGGACCTTTAAGTATTCCAGCCATCATGGCCGACGCAAAGATTCAGTATGTGGCCCTCTCATACACCATGACTCATATCCCTGTCTCGCTTATACATGCCTATTTCACATTCTGCGACAGCTTTGGTCCTCCCACTGACCAGCTAATAGGGATTTGCTGAACAAGCCGAGAAGCGAGCTCACGTACGTGATCCTTTACCCCGCTTCATCCCCTTCTCGATGTTGCTTCCCTTACGCCAGTACTATCACCCTGGCCGTGATTGCTGCGCACTCCGCCACTATCTACACTGCAAATCCACCTTTTCCGTCCCGCCGCTCCGCCCTCCCTATTGCTCCCCAACAACCACAAATGCCACTTCTGCCAAGACGTGTCCTTTCATATTGCACGACAACATGCTAGAAGGACAGACCTTATACCTAACAAAATGAAGTCCTTGCTCAACTAACCTGAATCATAGGGAATATGAAATATTATTACTTGAATCTCACGAACTATCTACGGGACCACTCTCGATTCTTCAAACTGCCACCCGCACTCACACGCAAGTGCTTATATCATGCCGTAATAATCGGAAGCTGCTTGCTCGAGTCAAAGCCTTTGATCGACATTGCAACATGGTGTTAGAGAACGTGAAGGAGATGTGGACAGAGAAGGGAAACAAACCAGGTAGTAAGGGTGTTAACAAGGATCGTTTCATCAGCAAGATGTTCTTGAGAGGTGACAGTGTCATTCTGGTATTATTGAGTTGAGAGACTGTATGAGAACAGAGATTTGGACATGCTAGCGCCATATGCTCCTAGGGAAAGAAGAAGGCTTGGACCACAAGCCCCAGGCACCGCAAAATGGCGCTATTGATCAGGCTCACAATGGCCGAGCCAGTCAAAGGGACGTTCAAAGACTGTACATCGGGTTGAAGGCATCAGAAATTTCAGCGGCTGCAGGCTGCTTCCTAGGTGAGCGGCATAGAGGGAAAAAATAGAAAGGAGGAAAGGCAGTTACTTTTTTGATACTTGGCTACCTCATCTCTTTCCAATGGGTCTGCTGCCTAATCCCGTTCTCTCCTCCTTCCCTTCTAAATCTTAGACTAACCCCCCAGTTTATCCGCTTAACAAGCCCCAGCCAAGCCCTCCAAAAATTCCTTTAACCCCCAAGCCCCCGGATCCGGAATCTTCCCCACCCATTCGCTCTCGCCACCCACATAAACCGCCCTCCCCAGACTAGCCTTCATGCCCTTCGTCTCCTCTGCACCTTTGGCCGCCGCCTCCGCTGCTTTCTTCACATCCCCACTCTCCCCCAAGGTCTTCACAAACGGTATCAGCACATCCATCAGTGTCCTATCCCCTGGCTGCGCAGGCGTATATTTCCCCAGAGCCGCAACGCTAGATTTGAGCGCCGCTGTCCAGGCCTTTGCATTCACTTCTTGCTTCGATCCAGTGTCCTGCTCGCGCAGGCCGTGAGCAAGGGCGTTGAGGAAGATGGCGTAGATGGCGCCTGATGTGCCATCCATGCTGTTTTCCACCACGGAGACGATCTTGTTCACGAAGGCGACTGCGTCGGTGGAAAGGTCGCCTTTCTTTAGCTCTGAGACGACGGCTTCCGCGCCCCGTTTAAGGCCAATACCGCAATCGCCGTCGCCAACTATGGTGTCGTAGTGGGTAACGTCTGGTTCGCATGCTATCATTTTCTCGAGGCCCGTGGTCAGGACTTTGGAGGCGAGATTTGGGTCGAGAGTTAGCTCCGAGGATTTGGATGTTGAAGGGGTGGCAGCGGGTTTGTCGTCCATGGTGTGATCGTTGTCTGCATTCCAGGTAGAGGGTTGGATTGGCGCGGCCCAGCCAATGGCTTCGGCCGGGTAATCAAGGAGATCAAGCATAGATTTACCAGAGCCGAAGCCTATGTCGCTGAGTTTGAGGATGCTAGCTGAAAAGCCCATGCCATTTAGAGAAGTGAGGAAAGCGCCGCTAATGGTCCGGACCGGGGTGAGCTTGTAGTCCTTCTGGAGTTGGAGAGTGACTTCGGCCGTTATGCCACCGAGCTCGAGCATGCTAACGCCACCAAGGTTGTTGATAAAGAGCACCACTTTGTCGGATTCGGAGATGGAGACAAACGCTCGGTCTTTGTCATCTGGGTCAAGCATTTGGGCTAGCATGATCTTGATCAGCTCTGGAAGAGTAGCGGAGACGCGGTGACTGCCTGGTTCGTTGTGGATGCCCATTCCGACTTCTACCTCTTCTTGTGGAATATTCTCATCGGAGGATGCGTCTGGGATGGCGCGGCCCGGGACGTGGACATGCTCTAGCGAGGCGCCAACTGAGACGATACTCGAGGATGCTTGTTTGGCTAGGTTGTACACGTTAGGAAGACTTCCTCCAAGTTCTGCAAGAGCACCACACATCTTCAGCACGAGTATGCCTCCACCAATCCCTCGTCGACCAACCTTGCCACCCTTCTCACGACCTACTCCTACATCATCAGCGATAGCAAAGAACTCTGTCTCAATGCCGGCAGCTTTAGCTTTTTCGGCTGCCATCCCGAAGTTCAGAACATCTCCAGTGTAATTCATGGTGATGACTAGCACACCCTTCTCCGTTGGTACTCTAGTTAAGATTGCTCGTCGGACCTGCTCAGCAGACGGCGAGGCAAAGATTGTTCCTGCTACTGAGGCTGTCAGCAGTCCTTTGCCGACGAATCCAGCAAACGCTGGTTCATGGCCCGAGCCACCACCTGATATGATAGACACTTTGGGAGAAGCAAAGCCATCTTTCGGTCGTCGTCGGTATATGATCTTGTTAGAAGAGTCAAAAGCAAGAGAAGGATTAGTTATGGTTAGAGAATGAAGTGCTGTATTCACAAGGTGGGTAGGGTCATTGATGAAATGTTTGGTTTGCATTGTAGCTCTAGTACTGCTCTTGGCTGGAGTTCGTATGAGCTGTTGAAAGCGAGAAGTGCAAGCGACTATGCCAGCCGATACAGTCCCACAATGGGAATACGAAAAAGCGCAGCTGGTCTTGATCCTCTCGCTGCAACCAAGTATCAGTATTTATGCATTGACGAGATGCGGGGAACTTGGTGGCATACAACTTGAAACTGACAGGGGCTGAAGCCAAGACCATGTTCGCTTATGGCACTGCAGTACAGTATTTGCGGATTGGCACCCCATATTACTACTCGCAGCAGAACATTCCGAAGTCTTTCCACCAGTCCCAAACCACTGAGACTGATTGCTTCGCCATGAAAATATTTGTTCAAGGCTGTCCTTCTGGAATAGGGCCCCATCGCCGTTCATAGCTTTCCCGATAAGTCTTGTTACCATGATATCCCATTAGGTCACGGAGTCTTGGGGGATATGGGTCAGCCTCTAACAACTCTGTTTCCTGCAACATGTCGATTCCGTTGCATATGAGGCGCTCCCGTATTCTCGCGATTTGCTTCCTCATCTCCTCACCAACATCTTGCAATGAACCATAGATTCTATCCACGTACTTCTCTTCAACCAAAACCAATGTCTGCAAACTGACCAATATTCTATTCTGATTCGCGAGACATTTCTCAAGGCACTCGAATCTGTAAACACCTTGACGTCTTTCGCCTCTGAGCAGCCGATATCGAACGGTCAACCTTTCCAGACTTGGAGGGAAAAATTTGTCAAGTCCAAATGACGGCTCATGATCATCAGTTAGGACTGAGCTGTCCTCATCCCATGCACCACACAACATGTCCAAATCTATGTCCAGTTCCTTCAACCGCTTGAAAGTATCAAATTCTGGTTTGGGGTAATATCGGTTGAGGCCGTGGACATTCAAGCTTATCAGGGAATGTTTCTGCTGCTCCAGGGCTATGCAAACAGCATCAATAGGCGCAGGATCCACTCTAACCCGATGGCTTGCATAGTCTGGATATGTCAAAGTGAGATGCTCCAAGTCACGGGGAAAGCTCAAAATATTGATAAGAGCTGCTGGATCAATCTCGCATAGGAAAAATCTCAGCGTTTTCAAACTTGTCGACCCAGGACCAAGGTCTGCGTCAAAGATCGGACTTCTCCAGTATTCTACCGGGGCGTGCGAGTCTTCTACGGGAGGATCGAGAAGATCGCGTTCATAATATGCGTGATGTACTACGAGTGAGTCCAATGTAGGATGGAGGAACAGTACTGCTTTGCGTTCGAGATTCCATAGTGGAGAAGCGTCGAAGAACTCCAATGTGCCTAATTCCATGATTTAGCCTCAGTTGTCACGCTTGTTTGCGAACACAGGTGCCTCCTTCTAAGGTTGCAGCGTCATTCCCCCAACCTACAGGGCTGTTAAATTTCAAGCAATCGCCCTCATGGTCAGATCTTTGGTCGTTGTTTTCTGTGCAGGGTTTAAACTTACATGTCTTCAGAGCGGGTAACCAAGTGTCAATGCGAGATGCAGCCTTTCGGACACAACTCGGTATTCGGTCATCCGGGCCCGGCCACCACAAGCCTAGGCCAAGCGCATTGTAGTCTTCTTCATGACCTCGATCGAAAAAATCCATGACATGTGCAAAGAAACTGAGATGTTGGAGATTTGGCAGCAACGGAAGGAGTTCATCTGCACAAGGATCGGCATACAGTATTTCGTGTTCGAGTGAGATGCTTCGAACGAGTTGAGCGAGATCGATTCGGAGCACAAGACAGTCTGCAAGTTTCTCGCACCCTTCATCATCTAGGACGATGACTTTATACAGGGGTGGGAATGCAAGCTTTGTTGATATGCGTACAAGTTTGGGCCATTGCAGCCAGATCTGCTTGAGCAAGGTAAGAGGCCAGCACCTCTAGCAATTCCGGCGGCAGATTTTGTAATGAAGGCATGGCGCCTGCATGTACTGTAAATTTCGAAGTAAAGTCTGACTGCTGTAATGACTTCTATTAAGGGATGTCGCGCTGCCAAATATATTCAAGCAGGTAAGTTTGTGGGAGATAGAAATGAATCAAGCTACCAATGGGAGTCAAAGCAGAGGATTTGTAAAATCATTCGTAGCATGATATTAGCACAGATGTACTCACGTTCACCAGAGGAGCATAGCAGGCCAAAGTATGGACAATCAGGACAAGTCCTTTTATTGTTGGCTGTGGGCTGGCATGGGAAAAGTAGACAACAAGGGTCAGAGAACACATTTGCTGCTATCAGTATCAACATGTATAAAAAGAAGAATATTACCTTCGTAGTCACTTGTGCTACATCATTATGGCAGTGCATGGAAGTATTTGCTGATAACAATGAAGATCGCCTCAGCGTCCTTGTCAAGGTCGAGTATCTACAGTGGAAGATTTACATTCACTAAGTAATTTTGGTTGATTACAATAATGAATACTCTCTACGTAGTAGGGCTGAAAACAGTCACGTGTGAGGCTCAACTGATCCGCATAAATAACTTCAAGTCAAATTCTGGAGAATTTGGGGCCATTTTCTCCATCACGCTGAAATTACGAGCAGACCCGCTCCAGATCTCCCACAACATGTTGACTAACCAGATCGAGATCTGTAGGTCATGCTGCTACAGCCAAAATCCAGATAAATATCCTCCTCAGGTACCTGAATCAACGACTGACCTATTTTTGTTCTCGTCTTTGCAGTATCATGACAGGCTATGCTTCAATTCAAACCACGTCCTGAGACAGAGAAATCTTCATACTTGGGCTAGGCGAGATTGAGGTCAAAAGTAGATTTTCTGTTGTAAATATGTGCTCTCCCCTACATAAGTCTTGTTGGTGCATTGCTCATCATGTCCTCTGGGATTGCTTTGCTCCCCAACTAGTGTTTCCTACTCTGAAGGCACTATGTTCAGCTACCACTTGTGTGTTTCCTACAGATATTTCAGTCAGTCACTTCAGCGTAGCCGCTCCTTGCTCGGCAGTAACCCACACCCTACTTTGTTGAGCAGCTTGTTACATTCAGTTCCACCCATCTATTATATTACCACTTTTTGTTCTTCATCCTCATCCACAATGCCTCTCCTTAGTCACTGGGCTATGATTGTGCTGCTGATTTTCTTGTGCATCTCAAGTGAAGGCCACCTTACCCTCAGCAGTATGTTGCGCAGTTTCTTGAACAATTATGACCATGAGAATACTGACTTTTCTCGAGCTTCAACTGCTAGTAATCAATTCACTGAGATCACGAGAGCACCTAATGGCCCAGGTTCAAACAAGTTTCCTGCTATTGCTCCTACTGTGCTGGCTGGCGTCCCCTCATATGGAAAAGCAGGGAGCTCCAATACCAGCATCAATATCACCTCTGGAGGATTGAGCAGTAACTTAACGCCTAGTGTTACTACAGAGGCTATACCTGTTACCATCAAGTCAGGTAACAGCACTGTTACGTCTCTCAACATCACTTCAACGAGCAGTCATATTTCTCCTAGTTCTGGAAATTCCACTGCTACGAACACGACAGCTCTAAGCATCACGCTTTCATCAGACACCGAGCTCACTACGACGGTAATCCCAGCTCTGACGACTTCAATGGATGCCAGCCCAAGCACGGAGATCTCAACAGTGAGTACATCTTTCGGCCAGCAAAGTGGGACATCAGTGTCCACTTCTGCAACTCGTTCTAGCGCTAGCAATCCGATAGTGACCACTCCCTCTGGTCCGCTAAGTGAGGTTTCAGTGTCCTCAGAAAAAACCTCGCCAGCTGCTGCTTCAACTCCGACGACTTCTACTAGTCAGATTGGCGAGACAGCGATGACTGCTTCGCCCACTTCCTCGGCTATAGAAAGTTCAACGAAAGCTCCTGACCTTACGATGTACACAAACTTCCCACCTGTTAGCACTGGAGAAGTACCAAGCGTTACCACGGATGGGCATATTGAGACTACTGGGTCTGACCATAAACCAGCACGGGTTTCTGTTTTGAATCCACATTGCTTTTTCTGCCCTCCAGCTATCGAGTTTGGTGTCGCCTTGTTCGGACTCTTGCCTGGGATTTATCCCCCAGGGCCACCGCCACTTCCGGGGTTCAAAAGCCCCTTTCCAGCACTTACTATTGGCAACAATGGTGATCCAACCTATTCTTCTCCAACGCCCACAGACCAAATTACTCCTTCCTCGGAAGCAGACAGTACAAAGTCTAATTCATCACCAAACACTGAGACAGATTTATCGTCAACAACCGACGATACAAGATCCGTTGTTCATCAAGTATCGAGATAACCTTGTCCTCAAGCCCAGACACTTCTACATCTGATACGTCGTCAAGCAAAGTATCAACCTCATCCTCAAGCTGCAAGGGCACAACAACGGCTTCGTCATGCTCACAACTCGTGAGTTTTGGCGTGGATGAAGCAGGTAGCACGACAACGACTTTAGCGTCAAGTGTATGCTCGACTACTACCGGATGCAGTGCCCAGAACACCTTCACCACAAGCAGAACTACATTCATAGAGTCCTGCCCTACTTTCAGGCCATTACATTATGTTGAACCAGATGATGATGGTATAGAGCCGATACCAGGAACTTCGGAGGAGACCTTGGCTACAGCCAAACGATGGCGACGTCGGACTTCCCTTACCAAGCGAGCCAGCTCCAGAAGGATAAACTTTAGCAGGGAGAATCCAAAATGCCTGGTAGTGGATGAAGTGAAAACTTTGACGGTTCCTGATCCTGGGAATCTGCCTGGCTTCCCTGCAGCCAAGTATTGGTTCGTCACCGCGAAGGCCTCCGCGAACAACAGAACTTACATCGGCACGTACAACGGCACCCACCACGGCACCTACAATGGTACTTATAGCGGAACGCACGACAGTGGCTATGATGGCGAATACAATGGCACATACTATAATGCTACAGACAATGGGCCATACAGAGGTACGTACCGCGGCACGTATAATGTCTCAGCTTGTGGCCCCTGGAGAATGAATAAGGCACCTTCGGCAGTGAATGAGAATATGAAGGATGCCTTTGGCAAGATGTATGTCGACGCCAATAGGAAAAAGCAAACACCAGAGTTTCTGCGTACGCACAGTTTCGTCAATGTCGACCACGCCTTTGAGATCAAGTTCCTGAAGGGAGTTTTTTCTTGAGATCATGAACGAAGAGACAGATCAAACTCGCTGCGAGCAACTCAGATCCTTCTGGAACCAGCATAACGATGGCTCTAAGGGCGTAGCAAAAGGCAAAGGAGAAAGGGGAAGCTTCTACTACGTTTTGGGTGGGAGGGATGGCTGGACCCGGTTACAGACCATTACTGCCCTATTGCCTGGGACGTGGGCCCCTTTCGCAGATTTCATCGGCACAGACGACACCCTTAACACCTGGAAAGGGGAAATATTCCAGACCGCCGAACAGCTGACTGTCGAGAAGATGAAGGTCAAGCATCTGCAAGACTCAGACTTGCCCTCTGATTGGATTGACTTGCTGACATACGTTGCCGGTGCACTTCAACTCGTTCATCACCCTGATGTCGTCGAGGCATTTCAGAACACGAAAAACCGCCTGTATCTCGCTTTCAAAGAGATCGACAAAATCAATGACGCTTGCCGAGTTGAGACATATGCCGACAAGTTCAAACGATACATGGATGGTCGACTTGAACAGCAGAAACCACGCATCGAGGGATTCTACCGTGAAATCATCTCTGAAAGAATCAAGCCAAATGAACTTGGAGCAGATGACCCTATCAAAGTCAAGTGGGAGATCTTCAACGCCGTTTATCCAGAATCATATTTTACACTTCATTACGAAAGTATGCTTCCTTGGGAAGAGAAGAATGCAGCCCAGACTGTCCAGATAAACAAGCGTGAAGATTCAGACGCAGGGTGTCGTCTATCATCAACTGCGACGCGCCAGGATAGCTCGAGCATTTCGATATCCACAGGAATATCTGCCTCGTCCCGCAGCTCCCCTGACACTGCTCCTGTGTCATCCATCTCCATGACTGCCACGTCATCTCAGTCACAAATGCGAGCTCCGAGCAGCATCAGTAGATCAATCACTTTCCCTCCACCTTGATCAAGCGCCGTGCCAACGCCGGGAAAGTCTCCAAGTGCAAGGACGGAATATACCATTCTCTTCAGGGATGCTACGATGCATGCGACCAAGGAAAATGCAAATTACTCCCCGGCAGAGGATCAACCCGGGGCCAGACCGTCTACGACTGCTTCTGTACGCCCCAGCCTTACCGTTACCCGGCATATCGCCCGACTGCAACGACGGCTTCTACGATACCCAACAAGAATGCACCGATAATTGCGATGATGGAGAATGTAAGCCCACCCCAGGTATGGGGTCAGACGAAGTCAAGATTGTGCAAAATTGCTATTGCGAGCCACCGTTGCCTTCGCCTACACCAAAGCCAGAACCGCCACCAGCACCAGCACCGAAGTGTGAGTCTGGTAGAAGATCCAGTGCACGAGCCTGCAGAAATACCTGTCCCGGTGGGGAATGTGAGCGGTATTCTGGTGACACTGACATAGCCTGGTATGGATACACGTGCAATTGCGGGGGCTGGCTTGACCTTTGGGGGTTATCGCTTGATTCAGGCATTGGGAACGTCACCTTTGGCAATGTCTCAGCACATGATGACTTCTTCTGAGTCCGCCATAGCCGTCTGGTGTTCCGAGCGGTGGGTGGTAAAAGTTTTGTCTTCTCTTCCTCTTTCTTCCTTTGGCGGACTTGGGTACCCTGGCCAAGCCTGGATACTAGCGAATGACTGTGATTTCGGCTGGAACTAGTTAGTCTCTCCATAGCGGAACCAAGAGATCTTTGGAACTTCTGGACATTGTGCCTCCTCGAAGCTGTACTTTAGAAACTCCGTAAATAACCACCCAATATCTCAAATCCATGTCGTAAGCATAAGTGAATTTGATTTGATATTACCAGCGAGCAGAGTAAGCGCCCAAGAATCATAATCCTCCGCCGCCGCCTCCTCCCCCTCCATACTGAATACACCAATTAGATTGCAACATCCGGATCTCCTTTCCCATCTTTCACCAACATCCAACCAGCACCATCTCAAACACTGCTACCCTTAACACTCTCGGTAATATCCCTGGCGGCCATCTCATCTATCGTCCCCTTTCAGCTGGAATTTCCACCTACCCCCATTTCCACTGAAGCTTTTCTTTCTGATTGTCCGCTTTTGGACCCCTGTCCGCTTGGACAGGAGGGCAAGGAGAAGGATGGATGTTTGAGGTCAGAAGAGCTACGGCAGCCAGCGGTAGACGCTCTACGTGTATTGAGGCGGGCGCTGGATGTTAGTAGCGTGAAATAAATACATGATCCAAGAAGTGCATTTCCCTGCGAATTAAGATGCCCGATTCTGGAGGCTTTCGGGGCAGATTTCCTGGCTGTGAAGGGCGGATACCAGTAGTTCTGGTGATTGCGAGCGCGGCTCCTGTGAAATGTGATTGTTAGTCTGGGGTGGGCATCCTGCCTTTCAATGGTTTGAAATGCTGAAAGTTGGAGAAAGATTCTTTAATATTAGGTCACATTCAGTCACAGGGATGTACTGATGGACGTCCTTAGGTCTGAGCCTGGAATAAGGTTGTCGAAATGTATATAATCTTCGAATATGTGAAAGCTACTGGCTTAGCTATGTACATTATATATGTATGGACCATTTTCTGCGGCCCTGCGTGAGCTCCATCATGGTGGTTGGAAGGGGCTTTCCAAAAACAGAAGACACGTGGGCATAGCGTTGACCGAGAAGCCCAGGTTCATCATGAAGTGAGACCGGTGGGTATTAGAGTCGAGGGCGTCGAGTGCAGCAAAGTAGTTGAATAAAGAGATATTGTCGCGCATTGGACAGGTCTCGAGAGTCTCGGAGAAGGAATCACCGAACAGGGATGGAAATTGCGGGATATGTACGGTGAGTGCTGGGTGGCTTTCGGGTTGGGATTGCGTTTGTTGGATCTCAACCCTGTAGATTTGGTACAGAGTCAAGAAATGATTGTGTCAAGTTGCCTCAGCGCTTAGACGGGCATAGTGGGCAAGCCACAGAAGCTATTCTCGAATGGGCTAGTTGCGTAGTCAGGTCTGGGAATCCGAGGCAACGTCTGAGGAACTGAAGCAATACGTAAGTGCTAAGTTTAACAAGCCATCCAGTGACACTCCTAAAGACATATCCACTCCTTATTTAGCACTAGTACGGTCAAATGGTACAGAGAATCTGGTCTTATATCGTTGGAACGGCGAGAACTGCTGTACCATACCATTGTACCAATGGTACGGTTGGTATGGTTGTGCTGTTCCTGAACGCTGCTTGATAGCTTCGTCTACTCGGCAAATGAGTAGCTCAGTTGTTTTCTTACGCCCACAACATGTCTATCAGTATTGATAGATCACTCCAAGACGCGATCCGAGAGTTTCAAGGTGTCCTTAGCCCAGACCAAAGCAATCAGCTCCAAGCGATCAATGCTGTCCCTGATACCGCTGCAGTCATCACCTTTGTCGCCCAACTGGACGAGAAGAATGCGCAAAGACGGGCTAGTGGTGTTGCAACTCGCTTGTATACGATTCTTGAGTCAGTCCAGCAATTTTCGACGATTATTGACACATTTGTTTCGTCGCGTCCAAACATCGCAGCCCTGGTGTGGGGAAGTGTGAAGCTTACTATGCTTGTAAAATCTCTCCGCATAATCCTGCTACATTCTCCCTTGAATTCCTCTATCATACGACTAACAACATGCCCAGATTGCATGCAACTTCACCTCCTACTTCAGCAAGCTTTCCACCTTATTCATGAACTTCAACAAGCTCTGCCCACGGTTTTCTGAGTATCAAATTCTATATCCACACTCGACTCGGCTACAAGCTGCGCTCTGCGATTTTCATGCATCGATCATTCGTTGTTGCAGGCAATCATTGCAGGTGATACAAAGACCATGCAAGTTCAACCTTCATGACCGACGCTCATTCCAAAGTCCAAAGCTTATTAATTCGTGAATATAGGGCCATCACAAGCCTTCAATGCATTATGGCGTTCGTTTCAATCGGAGTTTGAACCGTTTGTAGCTGAGGTCAAGAGATGCAGCAAAAACGTAGAGGAGGAAGTCTCGCTCGCCAAAGCGCAGGCTGATTGCCAAGAACAACAGCTCCAGCTCAGAGAACGAGAAGCTGCATCCGAAGGAAGAAAATTGTGGCAGTCATTCATTACTAAATCCGGCAAAGAAAACGAGGAATCTAGAAAATGGAGGATACAGAGGGATGAACGGAACGCTAGTAAGCATTAGCTGAAAGTTCATTAATACCGTATTTACGAAGGTACTGTAGGGAAACGAACACAGCGGCTGCTCAACTCGCTGACTAGCTACAACCATATCGCGCCGTTCAAGCAAGCTCGCAAGAGGCGGCATGGTAACACAGCTCAATGGCTTACACAGTCCCAGGAGTTCAACCGATGGATGAACGAGCCTGGATCATCCGTGTTCTGGTGTTCTGGAAAGCGTGAGCACAAACCGCGTCTTGCTCGAGTAGAACTAACGATTATTTCCAGTCGGATCTGGGAAAACGATACTCACGTTAGTTTTTCCATAACGAGGGAATACAAACAATGACTGACCGTCGAGCCGCAGAGCAAACGTCATCAACCATTTGTTTCTTCACAGAAATGGCATTGATGTGTGTATCGGATTCTTCTTCTGCCGATATGATGAAGCTATATCCCTGAAGGCAGAGGTGATCCTTAGATCTATCATCCGACAGTCGTTGGATGCTACGAATCTCCCTAGAGACATTGAGGTCTCCTTAGAAGACATTTCGCAGAGCGTGTTATCTGGTATCGACGAACTCCAGAGCCTTCTGCAGAAAAAGGTCGCCTTATCTCAAGTCTACTACATAGTCGTCGACGCATTGGATGAATGCGAGAAGAGCGAACGCGACCTTGTTCTCGATGTTCTTCAGTCCGTGATCGCATTAAGCCATTCGAAGGTAAAGCTATTTCTTGCGAGCCGAGATAGTATAGGTAGGGACATCAGGAAACAGTTTCCATCCCTGCAACATCTATCGATGGGCTCTTCTGAGGCTCTGTCTGATATTTCTACTTACACTAGAGAAACTCTAGATGCAAGGTTTAGTGGAGGGGATCTAGTGATAGGAGACCGCCAATTACTTAAGGAGATTCAAGATGCGCTGATTCAAGGCGCAGAGGGAATGTCAGCAAGCATTTATCCAAAGGTCTTTCAGTGTAAGCTAACTCCCCTAGGTTCCTCTGGGTAGCCTTCCAGATTGACGACATCTGCTCTCAACATAGCGACGAGGATATCCGTCAAGCGCTAAGAAACCTCCCTAAAGATCTAACAGAGACCTTTAACCGTGCATTGTCTAGGATCCTCGCTAAAGGAGACGCAAAGACTGTGAAACAAGTCTTCCGATGGGTTGCTGCGGCAAAACGACCGCTGTCTCTTGGCGAGCTTCGTGAGGCCATTGCCATTGAGCCCTGCCAGCCTTATTCCAAGCCTGAGCGACTGTTGAACGGCATGAGCCGCGTGCCAGCATGGTGCGAGAACCTGATCGTAGTAGACGAAGAGGATGAGGTTGTCCAGTTCGCACACCATACCGTCCAGCAATATCTTCTGGAAAAACCCTTGGAGAAACGACTAAGCGAGTTCCACTTCCAACTACAAGACGCCGACCTCGAAGTGGGCGAGAGCTGTGTCACTTACCTCAATTTCAACGACTTCAAAACAAAGCTCATCCGACGGCCTAAATTCCAGGCTCCCATCACACCCAGCGCGATTCTTGAAACAGCTCTAGGGTATCGAGCGGAATCAACAGTTGCA
Source organism: Endocarpon pusillum Z07020 (assembly GCF_000464535.1). NCBI lineage: Eukaryota > Fungi > Ascomycota > Eurotiomycetes > Verrucariales > Verrucariaceae > Endocarpon > Endocarpon pusillum. The sequence continues at coordinate 59,649 of NW_006916325.1, read as the reverse complement.
ACATCCTTGTTCCAGTCAGTTGTTTCAAGACGTCGTCAAAAGACAACTAAGGTCGATGTAGCGCAGAAATTAGCTTGCTATGGTGAAGGCAACAACGAAAACTTACCGGGAAAGCTTCAGCTGGAGCATCCGTTTCTTGATTACGCATCAGAAAACTGGCTTTTGCACACTACCAACTTCGAGCACGGTAAATCCAAGACTTGGAGCCTATGGACACAAATGTTGCTGGATGAGCAGAGCCTTGGCCAAACCCCATGGACTCATGAGCAGTTCATCAGTCGCGATCTCGAAGTTGGAAAATGGATCTGTGATGAAAATCATAGCGCTTTATTGCGCCTCATTCAGAGCAGTGACAGAAAGTTTCCAGTGGAAGAAAGAATGTATTTCATAAGGTACATGTCTATGAAAGGCAACCTGACGCTTTATGAGCACTTCTCTTCCTCGGAACTCGCTGCAGTGCTTCAGGGAGCATGTGAAGCAGGTCATTTCAAGATTGTGGATAAACTGTTAGCAGCAAAGGCTGATGTGAATGCTGTTGGTAAGCATGGTCGAAATGCATTACAAACAGCAGCTCAGGCAGATCATGTTGAGATTGTGGATAAATTGTTGGCAACAAAGGCTGATGTGAATGCTGTTGGTGAGTATGGTCAAACTGCATTACAAATAGCAGCTCAAAGAGGCCATGTTGAGATTGTGGATAAACTGTTGGCAGCAAAGGCTGGTGTGAATGCTGTTGGTGAGTATAGTCAAACTGCATTACAAGCAGCAGCTTCTAAAGGTTATATTGAGATTGTGGATAAGCTGTTAGCAGCAAACGCTGATGTGGATGCTGTTGGTGAGTATGGTCAAACTGCATTACAAATAGCAGCTCAAAGAGGCCATGTTGAGATTGTGGATAAACTGTTAGCAGCAAAGGCTGATGTGGATGCTGTTAGTGATTATGGTCAAACTGCATTATAAGCAGCAGTCAAAGGAGGTCACGTTGAGATTGTGGATAGAATTTTAGCAAGGGCTGATATGATATCTGCTGCTGCTGCTGATGAATATCGTCAAACTGCATTACAATGGCAGCAGAAGAAGAAGAAGTGGGGAGGTTGAGAAAGGAAAACATTAGAGATGTTTGACAAAGAAACTGTTGAAGTTGGTCCCAGAGTGAGGAATGAGTGGAGAATTCAAAGCTGTCTTGTGACGAGTGTGAACGTCAGGTATGCCTTTGTGTGTTTGGAGGAGCTGGCAGTGTGGCCATTTGAATCAAATTCAGTCAAATAAACCAAATCAATTGCTTGACAAATAAACCAAGTCCGTGCTTTCTTCAAATCAAATCAAAACTTTGTTAGGATCTCAGGGGAGTGCCAGGGCAATGTTATGACCGCCGAGCCCTGCGTACGGTATCAGGGCCAGGAGGACTCTGGTGGATCATTCTCTTGTTTGGTAGCTTCCTTGTCTGGCAGCTGCTGAGAAGGTTCTACGTTCTTCTATGGCATAAAGGCCTCTTGGTATTTAGATCTCTCTTCTCTCTAAATAGGTTCTAGTTCTTTGCGCTCAATAAGTCATTCCACTGACACCCTGCTGTTCTATTGCCCTTGCACTCCCCTGGGATCCTAACAGGCAATAGAACTGTAAGGGGTCGATGGATTGACTTATTGAGCACAGAGAGCTAGAATCTATGTACAAGAAGAAGGATATAAGTAGTAGGATATCCTCTTGAGTCCTTTGATGCGCAGTCCAACGAGTCTTCTGTGTAGAATGATGCAGAATCCACCAGAGTCCTCCTGGTCCTCATACCGTGCGTAGGGTACGTGCTTGATACGTATAACAGACTTTGAAATTTGATAAATTACTTAGTATTAGTAGTCAAATAGAAGTCTTGGCAGAAAAGTCTTTTATTTTGAAATATTCAGGGTTATTCAATTTGTTGAAAAGATAAAGTCTTGACAGACTCTTTTTGTGCCATGAAAATCTTTAACACTCCTCCTAACATGACTCTATTTGACAAACAACTCAAATCAAATCAAATCGACCTCTGGGATTAGATAAACAAATCAAATGAGGGTCATGATTTGGTTTATTTGATTTGATGGATACACTGGGAGCTGGTAGTAGTTGCTGATAACTTTTGGTTGAGAGGGTTCAAGAGCGCAGCAGTTAGGCGAGCGGTGAGTGGTGAGCTGTAAGCAGTGAGCAGGAGGAGATTATAGAGGCATGGCCTTTAGGAAACAGGACCCCTTGGGACGGTAGAATTGAGCCCATTTACCTGTGCGTTTTCCGCCATTGGCAGACAGGAGAGCGGAGTGGGACGTAGGGGAAAATGGAAAGAGTTTTAGCGACAAATATTGGGTTTAAGTACCTTTGGGCTTTCCTTGTCTTAAATCCAAATGTAGGTGGCGGCTTCACCCGGTAGCTTCTCCTCCACATTGCTGGCGGAAGACTCCTCGCCTACTTTATGGCATTGGAAATCTGAGAATCCTGGAAATCACTGCTTTGTCTGGACGGTTTCCGCTTTTGGCGTGAACGGACACGCACATGCTGAAGCACCCATGAATCCCTTGATCTCAAGGGGCGAGGCGACAAAATAAAACAGCCTCGATCTCAGTGTTTCGATCTCAGTGTTACGATCCAGCAGATGGGTGCAACATTTGCGCCTCTTTTCCCCGTACGTTAGTCGCTGGAGCATGTCGTGCTCTTCTAAGAACAGCATCAAGAGTGATTCTGTCGTCGTTAAAGTCCTTCAGTTCCAGTACGCTGGAGTCCGTGGACATCGACTTAGATCAAAAGAAATCAATTGTTGCAAAAAGCAATACGAGTCACTAGTACTCGTTAGGATGTCGATGACTGATTCGTCTTGGCATGAGCAGCGCCAAGAGGACTGGTATCTCCTTTGAGTCCTTCAAGTTGCAGCATTTGACATGGTGGACTCCCTACAACCTACCTGGACAAGTAGTTTACCACCCAGCCAGCAGAAATGCGTCGGATAAATCACCAGATACCATTCTTCCCATATCGCTTCCTTTTCCTGTACTTCGAACCCTTTGCCGCCTTCGCCGGCGCACTCAAAGTCGTCCTTACTCCGGTGTCCTATCTCCAAGTGTTCTCCCCGAGCGCCACGTCCACGACGTACAATCCGCTCGAGCAGCCCATCTACGACCAGGTGGGCGCCCTGCTGCTGTTGTTCGCCTGGTGCCAGGCGGTGGTGCTACGCGTTGCTGGGGAGGATGTGCGAGTCTGGAAATCCATCCTGTTTGGCATGTTCTTATGCGATTGCGTGCATTTGGCATCACAATATCGAATCTTGGGCTGGGAGGTGTTTGTCAACCCGAGCAGATGGAGGATGGAGGAGTGGGTTAATTTCGTAATGTTGTATGGACCTGGAAGTCTGCGGTTGGCTTTTTGCGCCGGTTTGGGGCTCGGTGAGGATGGATCCAGGGTGAAACGCGCAGCCAAAGGTGATTGAGCTTTCGACAATGCCACAAATTGCGTTTGGCTTCGGCAGAGGAATTGATCATTACAAGGTATTTGTAGTGATAGAATTTTTAACCCAGGTAGTACGGAATATGTCGGCGGTAACGACAACCAAAATCATCATGAAACAAAAGCAATGTCAGCATAGCATGACCACAGCCTTCAACACGGAAAGTTGTGATGCAGGAATTTATTTGCCGTGAGTTTGAGGCAACTGATGACTGTTTACTCTAATCTACAACAAAAGAAAGAACCCCAGTGGTATGTCCTTGCCGCTTATTTGCAACAACTATTGGAGGAGCCTGAATGCCTTTCCGACCGTTTCGCCTTCAAATTTGGCAGCGCAGCCGATAGTGGCATTCGCCTTACATGACCCGACTGCGAATAATGTCTTGCCCTCTGCACCGCCGAATTCGAGATTACTCGGTCCTCCCATGCCAGGTAAGTTGATGGTCATCAACAGTTGACCCTCCGGAGAAAGTTTGACGATCTTACCATCACCATTACGTGTGACGTATAGGTTGCCGCGGACGTCAGCACGCATACCATCGATATCGATTGCGGCATCGGCACCAGTAAACTCGTAGAACACAGATGGTGTCTGGCTTATAAGAATACCGGTAGGTGTATGAATGTTGAAGCGGTAAATACGGTTGGCTGTTACGTTACCGGCGACGTTTGTGGCGGAGGAAAGGTAGAGGTGTCTTCCGCAGGGGGATGTCTCAATGCCGTTGGTACGATGTACGTCCGCCTGGGCGAGAAGGGCTGGGGGAAATTGCATGGCGGTGCTGCCAGCACAGGTCCAGAGGGCGCCATGCTGCCCGGCAATTGTGGTCTCTGTGAAGTTTTGTCCAGAGAGATAGATCATTTCGGGGATATTGACGGACAGGGCGAGATCGTTCGGTTGCAGCATCGCCGCATCTGTGCAGAAGGTGGAGGAGCGTGCGTCTTTGACCGAAAGCACACGGCTGTTGTTAGCATCCGCGATTAGAATTCGACCATCTTTGAGAAATCTCGCTCCGTTGATCAAAGGTGGATTAGCTACACCTTCTGTCGAGGCGTTGAAGATCGGGTTGGCTGCCAGGTTGAGAACGCTCTCAGTGCCCCCTTCGGTCTCGCTGAAGAATCCGAAGGCCTTGTTTGGCCCTGCGCCTGCCGCACGGTAATCTACAGCGAAGACGTCGCCCTGGGCATTGACAGCAGCACCTTCGATCCCACCACCAAAAGCAGTGGGTGGAAGCTGAAGGTCAACACCTTTGACGATCTGAACTGTGTTGGAGGGATAACTGCCATTCTGTGCGGTTGCGAGCGAGAAAGAAGCTGCAATAAGCAACCTCACGAATGCTTTGAGAAATGACATATTAGCTGATAGCTGATAGCTAATAGCTGATAGCTGTTCCTATGGTGGTGAAACGATTGTTGAAAGAGGCCAGTAATGGATGTGGAATGATAGTGGAAAGTAGAAGTTTTCTGCTAATGTAGGAGTCTGTGGAGAAAGCTGTTACACATTATGCAAGGCAAATAACTTGAAGGTACTACTGCAATTTGCAATTTGTGGTAGTGAATGTTGTGGTAGTGAATGAAGGAGTGGTGGCAGGTTCATTGGAAGATACAGCGTATGACGAAGCTTTAATGATGGCTAATTCCAGGTCTTCCTGACAGTAAATAACATGACCGCTTCTGTTTCACACCATAACCATAGTTATAAATGTATTGGGGCTGGGCGGCAGTGAAGCATAGCCATCCAGGTCTTTGGTCAGACTGTCAGCGCGGCTAGGGAAAGGGGCGGAGCCAGGGGACAGTGAAGGAGAAAGGAGAATGTCAGCCAATAGCACCTTGGTACGTAAACTTTGGTGATATGACCTACGATTGGTTACGGGAGCCAATTCTCTAGCACGGCAAATTGCGCCTCGAATTGCGCCTCAAGTCGCGCCTCAAGTCACTAGTTGCGGCATCCGGAAACCAAACCGCTTTCATCATCGCTGTTACTAATAAACATTAGAACTTTGTTTGCAATATGCAATAATGAATTCATTATGGGTTGATCTAGTAGGCTTAGTCGCGGTTTCGGTCTCATCCTTTGAATGAGCTAGCTATCCATAGAGCATCATCTGTCGACTTTGTCTGACTGCCTCTCATCGCCCAATGCACCCAATTCATGGTCAGTGACCCTGACTCTCTTTCCCACCCTTTGAACGCCGAGAGAGGACCGAGCTGCCACCCTTGCTCGCTGAGAAAACATGTCCGACCGATAACGCCGCTTGCCATAAGGTCTGAAGTTCAACCGACAACATGTGTCGCCGGCGAAGCTTTATGTGCAGGACCGAGGGCATGAAAGATGATATTGCAACAGGGGGAATAAAAGGTGCTTCGTAAAGTCATGTGTTGTGTTCGTGAATGCTTTCGTGGGATTGATGGGTGGAAGTGCTGTGGTGTGGGTGACTGTTATGGCCAGAGATGACCAAATCCAAGCCAGCCACGAAGAAGTTTGAGTTGCTCACAAGGCGGGTATGGGAATCAACGGCCATACTTATTTTGTGCTAGGTGCTTGTTAAGTTCACAGATGGCGCCATGCTGATGGATCGAAGAATTGAGGAGTGTAAGGCAATCCGGAATCCTTGGTTGAGGCAGGAAGCATGAATCCCCGGGCCATCTCGCCTTCAACGAAGATGGAAGCCCGTTTGTATCGCTTGTCAGAGTACTTTTGGAAGACCTGTGCATGATGCTTGCGAGGTTGCTCACAACATTCCACAATTCGTGGCAAAAGGCGAAGGAGCTGGGTGTACGTATAGTCGGAGTAGCACACATGCTGAGGTGTCTGAGCCTATGTGAGCCACTATGGAAAAGACGAATGCTAAGGGAAACGACTTACCCATCGGCCCTTTCTGAGCATCAATCGAGCAAGGCAATGCGCCGCCGCCGCAGTGAAACTTGGTGGGCTTCCAAGGAATTGTTCGTCCATGACTGTCACCTCCAAGAAGTACTTCGCTAGCGTCCTCGTCTCAAGGTCGTAGTCATCTGCCTTGCTGATTCTGCGAAGGAAACTCATCGGCCCTGGCCAGCCGAGTTCGAATTGAAGCATAGTAAGCATGAATCTCTCCGCCTTGAGAATCTCGTCAATCGTATATCCACCATCGACCATGTAGACGATCTCTTGCACTGAAGGACAATTGATCTCTTCATACTTGGCAGCAATGAAGATGGCAGTTGCTCCCACTAACTGCAGCTTTCCAAGGGAAACGATCTTACACGAAAGGAAGCGGTCGATGTAGTTGACTGTGAGAAACAAGGTTTCCGGCAGGAGGTTGAACCGATGATGAACTTGGATCACCCAATCCATGAGGACTGTCCGCATCGACCACTTGATCTCTGCCTGGTTGTCCATGTAATGTGGATTTGGCAGCATCTTGACCTGTGAGATATTGTCAATATCTAGCTTCAGCAGCCAGGACTGTTGCTACGAACCTCGAGATCCTTCATATACTCAAAGATCTCATCACCATACTCTGCCACCATGCTGGTATCGAAGCACTCGTCCTCGATCTCTTCCGGGGTCCTCTCGGCCTCTACTAACTGCTTCGCAGCTTCGATCTCCTTCTTGATCTTCTGGTTGACTAGTGGAAAGAGTACTGTTGTTGCTCCTCCGGTCGTGTTCTCTCCTCGAGATCGAAACGAGCGAGCAGTAACGTAGCCTTCCTCGTCGTAGTTCTCATCGTCTTCCTCCCAGTACTCTTCGGGCTCAGCACGTTGTGCCAGTTGGCTCTGCACACTGTCTGCGACTGGGACACTCGACGCGTGAACTTCAGTAGTAGATGCAGGATAGACTTCTAATTTTGTTTGGCCTGTGGAAGCCGGCTTTGATAGAGGGTAAGTGGGTTGGTTCCGGTCATCTGCCTCTAGCTGTACCTCTTGATATATCTGTACGTTGCCATTGTCATCAATGTAGATGCCATCGGATCTCAATGCTGCCAAATCCTCTACTTCATTTGACTCTGTGTTTGGTTCAGTCCAAGACTTCTCTGCGCGGTCGAGGCTCGCGTCTGAAGCAAGAATAGCTTCCGGCTGTTGAACATCTGTTCCGTTTGTGATGAAAGAGACATCTAATGGAAGTGACGGCTTGGTGAGGGAAATAGAAGTCGCAGCAGATTCAATCTCTGTCCTCGATTTGGAAGCAGGCTCCTCAACAGCGCTAAGTGTCACATCCTTGAAGATGGTGGTTGTAGATCGTTTAGTTGGTTGTTTGCGGTAATTTGCGGACGTGTCGGTCTCAGTTGGCGTAGGCTTTGTTACTACTTCAGTGCTTGTATTACCGCTACCACCAGCGAGTAGACCTCTAAGATTGGCAACTGAGTAAGGCCGAGACGCTTGTTTGAGAAACGTCGTTGTTTTCTTGTCCGCAACCAATGATACTGGTTTCTCATTGACCTGTACTGCTTGCTTCAACTGAATTGCACCGTCGTCCTTTGTGGGTCGCACACCGTTGTTGGTATTGCTGACGTCTCCGAATGCAGTTCTCTTAGCTGGTGCTTTCAAGCCAGCTGCACCAAGGGCTGATGAGAGTGCTGGGCTAGATTTGTTTCGTTGATGAATTGTCTTCCCTCCAGGTAAGGTAGGCAGAGCATTTTCGTCTGGTCGAACGCGTAGGATACGCACAGGGCGTTGTGGCTATATCATAGGTATTGTCAGTATATCATCTCAACATCTCTGGTCGCTAAGCTTGATGGTAAGGGTTAAGGGGTAAGTGACGCGTTGGACGCGCCATCATTCAACCGCTTGGAAAAATGTGGTGATATCTTTGCCAAAGAATGTTAGAGACATGCATACCTTAGCATCCATAGTCGTTATGGATTAGAGTCTGTGAGTGAACGTGTTGTTGTTGTGGTTGTTATTATCTGTCGTCGAACTCCAAGGTACTTGACAGTGCCTGGCATAAGCTGCTGAGATGGCAGCTGGGGGCAGGAATCCAGCAAACACGGTAGCTTCTGAGAGGCTCCAACCAAAGGCCGAAGACGAAAACCCGTCAAGCTGGAATTGCGGGTCTTTAGAATTGTGGTATGCAAAGAGTAAAGCTGTGCATTGTAAATTGTAAATTTGGAGTTGTTCACCTTGTTTTGACAGCACTTTCACCAAGGTAAACACAGAAAGTTCGGCGCTAGTGGAATTAGTCGAGCTAGCATTTTTGCAAAGCAACCATCACTAAGCTTCTTTGGCGCTGCTTGGCACTAACGTCATTGGCATGGCGGCCCTTTACACGTCTCCCCGAACTCTCCAGAATGGACAATAATGTGCATATTCAACCAAAACAATCTCCTTCCTGGCTCAAAAATGAACACTACGTGTCTTTGAGCTTGAATAAAGTCTTGCTGTCTTTGAAGCCGCCTCATTCGCTACATAACAGCACACTGCTCCTTCTTCAGATTATACACGCTAAAACCGCGCGATCACCTGATCTATTCGCTTTTCCTCTGAGTGAGATGACCTTGATATGCCTCCGCGTAGCAACCACCTGGTCTCAAGCCAAGAGACCAGAAGTTCTCCAATGCTTGACATTGTGCATACCTGGTATGCTGACACTCGTTTCTCGCTACTCAGAGGGTCGCTTTTCCAGCCTTGATGAGCACAATCCGGCATTCGAGGAAAGTGATCTTCGTACTACAAACACAAAGCCGCTGAGTGTGAGATATAGCACTGATTACAACCTGGAAAAGATTTTTGTTGACCTCGTGTGAAGCACATGGAGTGGACCTTCTAAAGAAGTTGAATCTTTCCGAGAAATAAAGCTGGTGCATCAGTACACAGGTCTTCTGGAACCTTTCCCCTATCCCATCGTGGAAAAGGTTGCTCAGCATCATCAAGTTGGCCTTGACATGCTGGGGGAAAAAGGCCGTATGTGAATCTCCCTATGCTGGACAGGTTCTTACTCCTTGGAGTGTTGCATATGCAAGCGCATGACCAAACAGGTCATTCCTTCGGAAAGCCAGTTGACATCGATTCCAACCTAATATTAGAAGCCTGGTGGACTGTTGTGATTTGCGCCCAAAAAAGGAATATCTGCGCAAAAGGCCCTTGCCAACATCGTAAAGCGCTCGTGTTGAGCGTTTCATGCTTTAGTGAAGCTTGTAGCTGCAGGGATCGAATACTGGTTCACAAAATACTTTATCGCAGGTATCTCGGTCTCGAAATCCACGGTACGGCCTTTAACTACCGGATGGAAAGTCTTGCCTGCGATTTTGCCGGCCTGCCGCCCACAGACCTGGTGAAACCGAGACGTGCCGCTGTTGCCAATCAAAAAGCCAAATGGGGGCGGACATGTAAATGATTGGCAATCATGGACGGCGTGTGTCCGAGCTTTGCAACAGCAATACTATGCGAAGGCGTTATCTGCTTCAAAGGAGTATGGAATTGATTCGAAGTTAAGCTACGTTTACTACGAAGGACGATTACGGAATTCACTAACTGTATGACGATCTGCGATGACACAACCTTGAGCCTTCGCGCCAGATGGCTGACTCGGAGTACCACCCCAGGTGGCATCAATCCTGGCTCGTATATATGTCCTAGACCGCGGCATCTCTGTCGTGTCTGGCTGACTTTTTCCTGCGCCAGCCATGATGTCGGAACTGCCAACAGGACTCATAATTGGCTCGATTTGGCGAGTGTAATTCTGGAGCACGGAAAGATACCTCCGCTCATACGGAAGGCCTCATTGACCCCAATTGGCTTGCTAGTCCGCAAACCGTTGGAAACCAGCGTATAAATACCACTGCGCTTGCTGCTTTTCGGCCACCAGCTATCTCGGTCATGCTGAATGTTGGGGAGAAGAGGGGCTGGTCTGCTTGGATGCAGCCAACATTTGTTCGGTCAATCTGACCGAGCTTGACTTTTCAAGATTCTGCTTGATCGCGCGCTGTCAAGCGAGCTCCAGACTGGTGAAGGCACTCTCTTGTCATATGCGCTCTCCATCCTTTCTGATACGGCATGCCTGTGGGTCAGAACTAGGAGCCCGGCTACTCTTACAGGACTGAGGAGTCTATATTCTGCCTAACATTTCAAGCATAGAACATATATTGCTTTAATAGCACCGTAGAGTGAAGTTACCACATCACTATATGTAGCAGCTTGTGGCCTTGACGATGGAGCACTGTGGGAGCGCGATGGCTCTTGTCAGCGCAGACCCTTGACCACCTTGGCTTGGGTGAAACCTCCCGCCCACTGACATCCACTGACATGCACTGCACCTTGCTTTCTCCTCAACACCTGCGCACCCTCAACATCACTCTTTTTGACCCCGACCGCTTGTGCAGAGGTTCAAGAGCATCGCCGATTCATCATCACTATCCTCGAGTCGTTGTTTTACGAATACAGCCCTGCTTTCCTTCGATATTACACTCTGGCACTGACGACGTTGGCCAATACAGGGCATTGGTCTCGCTTATATCTTGCACCTCGCTTCTAGAATTGATCAAAGCTCTTGCACGTCGTGAGCCTCCTGCGACGTAAGATTTATCAACATTCAATCCATTCGGTAAGATCTTCTCGTACTCTGCTCATCGTTCAGCCACCCTGCGCATAGGTACTGGGTTACCACGGAACACCTCCAGGTCGTTCAATACCATAATTGCCTATATTCAATTCCCAATAGCCATCTCAAGCATTATTCGCCATAGGAGAGTATAGCTAATTTTTCCTACAGTGTCAATTACGGCCTATCGTCAGGATCGGGTTTCCTCTTGCTGCCAGCCCTCTCTTCTTCGACACAGCCCTTTTCCTTTTCCTCAGTCTCAAAGTCCTTCGCCTTCCAACGCCCACCGTCGTGCATAGATCACCACAGAATCAACAAGCCTGTCACTTTCAATCGATGGAAGTCTCGAGTCTTCTGACCGATGATTCGACCTATCAGACAAGATCATCAGAATTCAACAAACCTGCGTTACAACCTTCCCAGGCCCACCATAACAGCTTCGGCAGCCATCGAGCGCAGCTGAAAGACGAGCCAAAGCCAACAAACCTGCAGAGCTCTGTCACAAACAACAAGCCCATCTATCCGAAGACAATGGACGTGATGAATCCAGTCAGCCCAACCACGCTGAAGCAGTCAACGGCCACCCCGCCAAAGAAGGTCTCCTTCGAATTACTGCTCGACGAGACAACGAAGACCAGAGCAAGAATCCCCATGCGCGTGGTGATCAATCCGCATGATACAACAGATTCAATCATTGCGACCGTGAAAAATTGGTACGGAATATACGAAGGCCACGGCGTCAGTTTTGAAGATACACATGGGAACACATTGATCGCACGCTACGAGAATGTAAGGCACGATATGGTGATATACGTACGCATCATCCCTGGCCAGCCATATCCTTCGTCAGCACCACCATATCCACAACAATATGGTGCAATCCTTCCAGAGCCACAACGACGACTGAGCTTAGGTGAGCCCTTTCAAATGCCTCCACCTCACCCTACCCTGGACCACACTCAGGCGCCTTCTCGTCCTACGTCTCGACTTGCTCGGAAGAGGAGCGCGTCGCCTCCCGATGCTGGCAGGGGCAGAAGCATCTCACAGCAGAAAAGAGGTTCTAGATCGGAGCTCCGGAGCCGTAATTCGAGCACACATGGCAGCCACAATGACGACGTAATAAATGGGTATAGTGACAGTGATGGCGGGCAAAGCTCCATAACTGGTTCTCGAAAAGCAAGAAGCGAACAATTTGTAAGCGCAGAGATTAGTCTCGAGAACGTTTTGCAAGATGGGCGAAGAAACAGACCAAAATTCGACAGCTCTGTATGTTACCGAATCTCTCCCAACACTACTCCACTGACGCGGTTACCAGGAATTACCTCTCTTCGTGCCTCCCCAAGTACCTTTGACGACGTCTCAGTCGTCTATATCTCCTCAACGTCGAATCGGTGGCCAAGCTGCTCCTTCTCCATTCGCCTTGCCTTCGCAGAAGCTCTTCCATCACAATTTTCAGGCCCTACCATCCCCGCAGGGATCGAACGAAGAAAGGCGTGCAGCCCGGCAAGACAATCGCCGTCCGCCACCATCGACCAAACCACCTCAACATGGTCATCGTCTTCGTAATCGAGGCGGGGCACAAAATGCTTCGCGCACAAGAGCGGGAAACACTAGTCAGGGGATCTTGCCTACCCCGGACCCTACTATTGCAAGCTGCATTTCCGATGAAGACGTGGCTCGCCAATTGATCGCCCTCGGTGATGCTTCCAACTTCTCCCTCGGCCGTACCTCCGCTTCTACTCTGGATGATGCTTTCAGTGGAGTAGCTGATGTCGCGTCCTCGACCGGTGCCACTAGCGACAGTGATGAGTATAGCGACCATGACATGGACCTGCCCAAACCACGTCGAGCAAGGACTTACAGCACCGATGATGGTGCAGATGACGACTATCACCATGATAAAATTATCAAGAGCGAGGAGTTTGATGTCAGCGACGGTCCGCCAAAAGCCAAGAAGATCAAAACGAAGATATTCGATGGTTCCTCACAGGGTATCAGACCGAAATCGAGTATTGCCCGATCGGGACCCACTGCGAAGAGTCGGCCAAATCCTTTGCCGAAAACATCCAAGTCTCCAGCGAATCCTGTTCTGATGAAGGCCCCTACTGCTCCGGCCGGCAGCCCTGTGCGAAAAACTTCCGCCTCGATGCTCAACTTCCAACATCAGCTCGCAGCTGACGAAGAAGATTTGTCTTCCAAGCCTCGATGCCAACGGTGCCGAAAAAGCAAGAAAGGATGTGACCGGCAGCGCCCCTGCCAGCGATGTAAAGATGCCGGCATTGGAGTCGAAGGCTGCATTAGTGAGGACGAAGGCAATGGTAGGAAGGGACGGTACGGACGTCACATGGGTGTGGTTGTCAAGAAATCCGCTGAAGAACTGGCCGAGGAGGATAGATCTCGAACTGCCGGAGCTGTCGCACACGGCCAAGCCAGTGCTGAAGTAAGTTCTGACAAAAGCAAGAAGAGGAAGAGATGAAATGCTCACCAATCATGGAATGCCGCTTCAGCCAGGGGAATATCGGCCAGGATGGAAGAAAAGTGTTTTGGCAAAAGCGCTGAAAGTGTTGTTATTTGGGTAGTGCCATGGCTGGCTATAGCTTCTGTCGTTCTACTCCTTGTTTCGCGGGTGCTTGCTGAGCTTCATGTTAAAAGCTGATGCCTTGAAGGCTTAGAGGAGGCGCTGACATGTCGGGCCAGGTCAGGTGGGACTAGACCAAGATCCGAAGCTGGTGACGATTTCCTTTCCAAAAATATTTTCCATGCCTCACGCAACTTTGTGGTATCGCTGCAACGAGATCAATGACATGCAACAATGCCTTTGTGTGGATATGGGAAAAGATGGGCAATGGCGCAGAATGAGAGGAAATGGACTTGGGAATAGTATATGCTTATCAGATCCGATACGGGAGAATATCAGATACTCTGAAGTTGTTCTTCAGTCGTAGAATACTTTGCCGTACGGCTGTCACACATCTCATCTTGATTTGAATAGAACGGGGCCGGGTAACACTGAACAGGAGACGACAACTGGTGAGCGCATGACCAGCAGCGTCTCGTCCAATATGTCATCTTACTAGCGGCCTTGGTGACTCGGTTCCTTCTTATCTCCGACAATCTTCTTGACGGCTCTAGCTTGAAATCTCCAAGAATATACTACGCTAGGAGGCATACTACGTACGTAGTAGGCACTTGTAGCATGAGCTAATGATAACTAGTTTTTGATACAAGGGTCTGGCGTCCTCCAGAACTATTAAAAATCTTGACCCCTCACCAATCATGATGATTAGCTTTGTTGTGAGAACCATACCGACTAAGATCGTTCAGTAAAGTACAAATCCGTCAAGGCTGTGTAAAATACAGAATTTTTAGCTTGAAGCTAACAACCACTTATGCCTCCTCTCGTACTAGTTATTTCCTTGCTTGGCAGTGACATTACTCTGTACCATCCTTTTTCTGAGACGACTTTCAGTGTCATGCCGTCCAGTATTCGGGACACATCTACATAATTTGAGAGCTCTCAGAGAACACGCTTTCTTATCAGTGTTCTGCGCTTGATGTATTGTGCTTGGCCTACTTCCTATCAGCGCTAGTTCCTCTCCAGCATATCGCTTGCTTTCCAAACCTATTTTCTGCCAGATGTCTGATCTCCCAAGTAATGCTTCCACCCATAGGTTCAGGGTCAAGGCAGGCATCAATCGCAAGAACCCAGAACAACGTGCGGCCGCTATACAAGCTGAAGCACTTCGTCTGGCAAATCAGATACAGCCACAGGCTTCTCCGGCACAGCAAGATGCGGCCAGACGGACAGCTTCTACACAAAGAGACGCTAGAGTCAAGACTCAGAATACAGCAAGTGTATTCGGTTCAGGCGCTGGGGCTACGAGTTCTAAATCGAAGAACGCTCATGCAGTAAGCGGAACCGAGGAGTTGATCCAAGGAGCTGAAGGTGGAGAAAGCGTTTCACTTGAGAGGGAACGCCTCGGAAAAGCCAGAGCCGTGGCCAGCAACGAAGAGAAGCCAATATCTGCCAATCAGAAGAAGTCTGGAAGACAGGCCAAAACTACCGCCAAGAAAGAGGATGCAATCTACTTCTCTGATGGAGACGTAGAAGGACAAGAGGGCAAACCCGTCGACATTGAGGACATTGACAGGATTTCCATTTCATCAGACGGGGACGAAGAAGTAGATGACGACATCGTGCTCTCGCGCAGGAGACGGGTCAACAAGACTCCAAAGCCAACTCTGGGTTTGAGACCTGTGCGAGCCGTGAGAGATACTCATGTAAGAGACGACACCGAGAATGAAGCATACACGAAGGTCAGAAGAAAAGCGAAGGGGATAGACCCCCAAAAAGCTGATAAGGACCATGGAGACACAATGGATGTGGACGAAGAAGACGAAAACATCGCAGTCACAGCAGAGCAAACAACCCCTCCACTTGCAGACAAGTCGAACCTTCCATCACAGAGTCCCACCAAGCGACGAAGAAAGTCCAGTACCAAAGGCCTTAAACCTGAATTCGAGACCATTGAAGAGCGTGCAGAAAGGGCAAGGTACGCATCCGACCTACGAAGATTGAAAAACGAACTAGCCCCGGGGACGCATGAGCATCATCAGGGCGACGAAAAGTCCCATGAAGCAGCACCTCTGAGTGATCCGAGAGAAGGCGGCCTCTACCTCTTCCAATTCCCACCCCTGACGCCCATGCTCATCAACCCCTCCCAACCACCAAAACAGCCCGAAATCAAATCCGAACCCACCACAACCTTCACCGAACCCAACGCTCCTGCCTCAGCCTCAGCTCCAGCCCCCGCAGAACCCCAGGTCAAGAAAGAGGACGGTGCAGATACCAAGACACCTCTAACCACTACCAGCGCTACCGAACCCGAAAGACCTCCACTCCTCACGGCGTGCAATCCCTCATCCCTCCCCGCCGGTCTAGCCGGTAAACTCCACGTCCACCAATCCGGCAAGGTGACCCTAGAATGGGGACACGGCGGCCACACGAACGAAGCGACAAATCTGGAGGTGAAATGGGGCGCCGAGGTGGATTTCCTGCAGGATGTGGTTCTCCTCGCCTCTTCTTCCTCGCCGTCTTCTGCTGCCGGTGGTGGCGGTGGTGGTGGTGATGGAGGTGATCAGTCCGTGAGCGGGGGTTTCGATGGAGGAAAAAAGGCGTGGGCGCTGAGTCAGGTGAGGAATAAATTCGTCGTGGTGCCGGACTGGGGCAGGATTTATGAATGAATAATGAGTTTGGAGCCGAAACGCGCATCAAGGGCTATTACTTCATTATAATGCTGATGATCAGTAGCGAAGACCGGAAGGTTGGCATTTCAGGGGCAAAAGGACCATGCAACCACAAAAACGTAGCGAGTTGTTGTTGTTGATGATGACGGTGAGGTTGCAGTTGCTATGATATGATACCACCTGCGGGGACGCCATGAACTAGGAGGACGATTGCAGAGACTAACTTTGATACCCACGATCCTTAGCATGCTGGCGATGGAAAGATAGAATAATGTACAATTGGGCCGGCACACAGCGCCAGAGCTACCAATGATCTAGAGAAATACCTCACTCGCTCGACCTTGAACCGATGAGACAGAAAGATTACCGCAGCAGCGTAAAGTGGATTAAATAAGGGTGCATCATCTGCCCCGACTCGCCTTGGAGCTCTCAGATGACCATGCAAGCCACAAGCGCAATCAAGAGCGCCAAAGTCGGCGGCCCAGCACCGAGGATGACCCTCCCCGCCGCGCTCGAAGACCCACTACTCCCTGTACCACCCTTCCCCTTCCGCTTCTCCAGCCCGCTCTGCTCCTCGCGGACAACGACGCCGCCGTCGTTATTCCCCGGCGGCAAAATCACAAACGCCGCGGCATCCCTCTCCTCGACCTTCTCGACCTTCAGAAACGTCCCCTCCCCCGGCGCCTGCGGCACGGCAGTCGGCCAGGCCACGATGCCCCTCCTCACTTTGTTGTTGGTCTTGACCACGCCCACGGTGCCCTTGATGGTGCCCAAGCCGATCGACCCGGCGACCGGCAATTCCCATTGATCGGGGACGTCTGCGAAGGCTTGCGAGTAGACGACCTGGACTTGTTGGGCGGGAGCGCCGGGGGCGACGGTCTGCCAGATCATCAGCGTCGTGACGGGCGATACCTGGGTCGGGTTCAGGGCCGGTTGGGCGCCGGCGGGTTGGTTGACGATTTCGCGGAGGTCGAGTTGAGGAGTGTGTGTGGAGGTGGAGGAGGGGAGGAGGAGGGTGTGGAGACGGGGCGCCAGCGGGAGGGGTCGAGGGCGGGTGATGCGGAGGGGGTTGGTGTTGATGTTGATGTTGATGTTGGTTGGGTGAATTGTTCGTTGATGCCGGTTGTGAGAGGGGAGGCGGTGGTGAGGATGGGGAGGAGGAGTAGGAGGAGGGAGTTTGAGGTCGAGGAGGAAGGTTGAAGGCGCATGTTGATGGTATGGAATAGAAGTGATGGTGAGGCGAGGTTTGGGAAGGGTGGTTCGCAACCGGGGAGAAATGCGCTGGAGGGTTTGAAAGGACTTCGATACGATGTTTAGACACCGTGATAGATCACAGCTGGTTCGAACGATCGATGATTGTGTGCTTGAATCCGAGGCGATATGTTTTCGTCACACTGTGATAACCTGTTTGCGCAGCATTGGAACCCCCCCCTGGCCCTCGCTTAGAGCGTTAACGCCAAGTAAACAAACAGTCGGGAGGTTTGCTGAGACTGTAGAGGATCTGTACGACCAGCAAAAAGGAATAAGGATGAATAAACGAGAGAGAGAGAATGGTATGGGTCTACGAAAAGAGTAACGCGTGCCAGAAGGGAGAATGTCTTAGGGAGTGTGCGTCGTGGTGGTCTAGAAGTTACAGCAGGGAAATTGCATGTTGGGCTTCAAGTTGAGACATGCTTTAGGGGAGCAATCGCGTTAAGCCCAATTAGGAGACTTGATTGACTCGCAGGGGGCCCTGTCTTAGTTTAGTACCATGGCACTGCAGTAACAATTGAAGTTCGCTGGGCACTACTATTATCTATTATGCTGGGCACTACTATTACAGGCACTACTATGCTGGCGCTCCTTGACTTACGTAGTAATGATCCGGTGAAAGTCGATGAGGGAAAGTTCCATGATATCATAGGATTATCTCTTTGTCCTCCATTTCCCCCCAAGATTCATCGCTATCTCCCCCAGCTCGTAACTGGGCCTTGCAGATCACGAATTATAGAGTGATTGAATGAGTACTCGATGAATACTCGAGCCGCCAAAACGTGCGTTCTAAAGTTGATAATCTAAACCGAATTTGGTAGTTACTGCAGGGTCTTGAACTACTACGTACAGGAAAGTTAACGTCGTTATATCACCATTACGACGATACATACGAATGCCCAAACTCCTTTTTTTCGCCAGCTCATGGTGACTTCACGATACAGAGGCCAAGATTCTAAACCCAGGTAGGAAGGAACGCACTTTTCGGTGGCTCGAGTAAAAACCAGCACTCAGTCGCAGTGCAAAGACAAGTCAATGACATCAACATTATACTGGGACAGCCACCTCAACAATTCCCTGGTAGCTCTTTTTCCCCTTGCAAAATGGCTAACACGATATTGACACGCGCTTGCCCCCTATGTCGATAAGCCAGAAAACCCGAAGGACGAGGAGTGCTCAACCGTTGCGTTGGAAATACCTCGGCTTCGTGCTCGATTGGCAGCACTGGCCTTGACAAAAGTTGCCCGACGATCCTCAACCGATCTGCGTTTTTCATCTGTCACGATATGAAAAGATGGCTTCAAAACAGGATGAAGTTCTTGGATGGCATATTTTTCCAGAATATTCCTTACCAGCAAACACACCTGATCTTTCGAGTATTTGTTGAAGTCGACAAGCTCCACAAAGTGATATTGGAGGAGATTGTGTTCGTGACGCGTGGCACGATGCATCCGGACCGAGAGCGCTTGAGCGTTGAAAACAAAGCTGAAAACGCGGACTTTCTCGAAGAAGGTTTCTGCACGTTGCGCTCTCACCATCCATGCATAGATGTTGAGAAGAGCCTGACTGGCGCTATGGAGGTTTGCCATCAAAGCAACTTCAAGATTGTCTGTTGCCCTTTTGACTTCGAAGAATAAGAACGGGAAGCAGCGTCCGTACTTTTGCCCTGTGCTATCAGGACGGAACGACTGCTTGAGGTTGCCCGGGATGGGAGCCGATTTGTCGAATGAGTCCAGCTTGAAGCTCACGTTCAGATCGGGCTTTGGAAGGGTGACCAAGTCCGAGTCGGTTGAGATTAAGCAGTCCGAGTAATGCTGCTTCCATTGGCCTTCACTGTCAAAGGTGAGGAAGTGGTGAAGCTGATGACGGTCAATGATTTCGATCATAATAGTCCTCTGGAGCATCGCTTCGTTCGAAAAGGTGCACCTTGTAACGTCGCTTGAGAAGTGCTCTTGGGTTATCTTGGCGAGACTGACTTTTGACTTCCACCTATCGAACTCGTTGGCCACTGCTTCGACGTCAGGATAATCAACCTCTTTGACCGCCAATTCTGCAAAGTTCCTGAATGTGGCTTGCAATTCCTCAACATCTTTTGCCTTGAGTTTAGGAAGCTTCCAATGCAGAAGTGTTTCGAAATGAGGCACCTGCACATCGTCAGAAGGATCGTCATCCACGTGTCGAGCTCGTAGCTTATCCCAGTCCAGTTTTTTAGGCCTGCCTACCCCTTTCACAGTAGAATCCCCTTCAACGGATTCCCGTGGTGTTATCGAAGCTGAACTCGACGATTGCATTTGTCGCAGCAGAGTGCTCAGTGCTCTTGGTTCTGCGTTTTCAGAGCAGGTTTGGTCACTTGAGACAGAAGCTTGCACTCGCCTCAACCATTCGTTGACAGACGGATTCTGCTCTGGTAAGTAAGACTTACATCACCAAAACCGGGGAAGGAAGACATGTTACTCTTTCGGTCTTTGGGTATAGCTCCTCGATGGTAATCCGATCTAGAACTGAATTACCAGCTTTTGCTGATGACTGTCGCTTCCTTTTGCCAGTTACCCTTGAAGGAATGGGCTTCTGTGTCTGGGTGGCTTTCCTGCCTCTCTGTATCTACCTTCCACGACCGCGCCGGCTAGCGTGGTTACTGACCACTACGTCGGCTTCAGCTTTGTGAGATGGTTTCCGTGGCGGTAGAACCGGTCTAGATGCTGCTGATATCCCTTCTTGTTGCTGCCTTTCTGCCTGTTCTTTATGCCAACTTCTTGTGCGACGCTGATTGTCCGAGTTCTCTAAAGTCGTTGTTGGCTATATGTATATCAGTGGTCAGGAAGGGCTCCGTGTTCAGGAATGATGATACCTCAGGCTGAGCAAAATGCGAAGCATTTTGCTTCCGCCTGCCTCCGCCTGCCGGACGCCTTCCTCTGGGCATAAGCGCTCATTGGTAGGAGCATAAAACAGACGATCAAAGGAGTACTTGAAGCGCCTGGGTCTAGCATTGTCAAACCTGGGGCTTTTGACGGTGAAGGATATCTCCAGATTTTTGGGGTCCAGAGGAAGCCATCGCACTCTTTGGACGCTGAACCACAGCAATAGGGGAAGACGAATTGATAATGTGGGGGTCGAAGTATATCACTGGATATGCGTGCCGGGAATGCGGGCCAGCTCTGGCATTGACCAAGCACTGTGTAACACTGACCCTCTAGCCATGAAAAACTTGCCAACATGTTGGCTGGGTTCGGGACGCCCTGCTTGACGCGTCAAAGCGTAAGGATGTGGCGACATCGAACCAGTGAACATCATCTCCACAATCTCCACAAATAGTGCAGTGTAAAACTGAAAACCCCCAACTTGAAGGGTCGCGCTTAGAGCACCCCCTGCCTTCTAGTGTCCAACCAAATGATTGCAGACACCTGATAGGGTGATAGCACGAACGATACGAAAAAAGTGATCACAGCGCCGAAGCCAGCCACGGCCCGCTGATAGTTCCCGTTGCAAAAGTCCCACCCACCCCTAGTTTTGAAACCCAAACGGAGGAAAGATGCGCTCTTCCTCTGGACATAATAAGAGTTCTCAACATTGTGTCAGCAATTCCAAAGTGCTGTAGAATGTGAAACATGTGGGCTCCACACCCGAAAGATCATAATGCCGAACAAGCAGTGTATTTTCAACAAGTTAAATTCGTGTGTCAGGATGTTCACCACCTACCTCGTATCCTCCTGGCTCCGAAAAGTTGTTGAATATACTCATGCTGGCCGAAAGGTCTCCGCCAACCTGATTGGGAATTTCATAACTCATGGCTGTTAAGATTCGGGGCGTTATGTTAGAAAAAGTCAGTGATTATGAAAAGCTTCCCCACGCTAGCGGACACTTCTCGGCGGCAGCGAGTACAAAGGAAACACCAAGCCCACTCAAGCTAAACCCTAAGCACAGAGGTTACTATCTAACCCCAGATCGAAATTTAACAGGTGAGTGGATCGCTTACCGAGACAGCAGGTATCTGCTAAGCATCGAGCGTGGCATTACGTAGTACTTTTGAAAGCTGAAACAGCGTCCGTTCCAGCCGCAAAAAGGTTCTTTTCCCCTTCGCTTCAATCAAGTTCAAGCACATATCGTAAGTGAAACGCTTGGCAACCCCCCCTCCTCCTCTGGCGATTTGCCAGAGTGAGACCAATTTCCAGATTCGGAACCACGAAGCTTGATGTTGCCACCAGGCCCGCTTACCAGGAGAAGTGGAAGCTAAAGACATGGACTACTAGTAACGTAGCTAGGTTGCCGTGAATGAGGAGTAGCAATTATTCTAACAAGCAAAGACTACACCAGTGTGATAAGGGTCGCGTATGTTGACGATAGTGTGGCAATATCATTGGGCAATATGCGTTAAACTTCGATGGGCTTCAATTGGTTTCTGAGCGACTAGTGGCTTTGCATTATTATGCACGCTAAGCAATTTTACAGTTAGACCTAACCTACGTGCAGGTATAATTTTAATACTATTACGTTAGAGGAGGGACCTATCCTCGTTTACGTACTTGGCGTGCACAATGCAGCATGATGATGGGATCCAGGTACAGTGCATCCTGAACATACTTTACATTTATATGCTGTACATGCTTCTCCCATCAGCGTAGAGGGCAAGTTTAGGAGACTTAATCTGCAGCCACGAAAACTCTGTGACAACCTCACGCATTGAGGAAGCCAGTACATAATCCTGAGGAAAGATCGATTATGTACAACGAGGCTGCTGAAATCCTTGCGACCATTGCAGACTTCCCATTATTACTATCAAGAATGACAATCCGACAGTGACGCTCGTAAAGCCATAGATGTAGCTGTGCCTCCTCTTCAACCCGTTCAACTCAGCGACCCACGTACTTACGGTAGTTGCGCATCCACAAAACCCGTCCATCACACCTTCTAAGATCCAGCAGCTCATCAGGTCTGTCCCGAGAGCCCTGGAATGCTGCAAATCAAAACATGTCCCCAGTATGACGGTGCCGAACATGTTCACAGCAAAGGTGCCAAGCGGAAATGCCACCACACGTGGATTGAGCTGCTTCGATGTATAGAACCGCAGAAGGCACCCTAACGGTGCAAATAGCAGAGCATAAGTGACTCTACCCCGCCAAGCTTGACGGGGAGGGAAGACAGTGAGGAACACAGCGCCGACCCAGGCCCCAAAGCCAAGGAATACGATGGCTGGATCAAGGAATTTGCGAACGGCTTTGAAGGGAGCCGTTGGCATGATAGGGTCTACAGCCATGGCGAGGTGTGCACCTAGTTTGAGGCCAGAAATCGAAACGGCAATGTGCAAGATGAGAATCGCTAGCAGGGCTTCGACGCTGTAGCCATTATTACGCGATGGTATCGGCGGGCCTAGCGAGGGCGGCGCCAGCCCATTGCTCAGAGCCAAAAAGGCATCGCAAATGAAGGATGAGAAAGAGGTGAAGGAGCCGCAGAACCCGGTAGCCAGACCTATGTAGAGAGGAATGCTCTTCTTAACATTGTTATGACTTTGCATTACGTTCTGAAGTGCATCGGTATCGTTGGGTTCGAGGTTACTCGGGTGGAAAGACCAGTCTTCCGGAGATGAGAAGCTTCCCCATTCTTCACGGAAGATGTGTTGGTCTTGGTTGAGAAATCCCAGTACTAGAGATCCGGCGAAATTGGGCCACAAGACTGAAGAAGTGACAGGTGCGGACGGATAAAAAGTCATAGCCTCCATACCAAGTCGGGCAAGTGTCCCCAAGATGGAGAAAAGGATCAGATGCGCGACGGTGTATAATTTGGTTGCCGGCGAGGCAAGCATCGATCGCAATTGCGACTGAGCTTGACGATCCTTCTGAACGATCTCACTTTGCGACTGTGGAGATGCGTTGTCCGGAACAAAGCACTTGTTACTTTCTCTTGTTTTCAATTGCTCAGCCGTTAGACTTCGTTGCCTTTCCGCTCGGTGTGTTGATGCAGGCTTTGGAGCAACCACTTCCGGCAGCTCTATGTTACTGTACTTGCTGAATCGTGTGTGCTGGCTGGCATCCTGTGCTTTGGCCTCGAAGGGAGCCCTCAGGAAACCCGATTGAGAGGTCGGTGCAGGAACCAGGAACTCGGTCAACTCTGCGTCTGGCTCAATGCTGTTATTGTGTCCACTTTTAGGTCGTGAAGACCTCCTTGGGAGATATTCGATGTGTCCGGCAGAGGAAGACATGGTTAGTGAAAGAAATCGCTTCAACCTGCACCCACAGCTGCGAGGACTGTATCACCATGCATGTCAGTACGGGTTTGGCCAACGATGTAGCTCTTGCTGTCTTCTGGATAGTACTCTTGTATGTCAGAAAATACAGCTACATTCCTCGTGTCTCCTGAATTAGTTCTAATAGGGTAAAATGAGAGGAAAGCGTGCTGGAGCAGCTCAAACATATAGCGGGAGCAACCTCGGGGCTAGGGCAACTGGGAACATCGGCTTTCATTCGGGAGCATTCGGCGAAGTATTCACAGACTTCTGGAAGCTAAAAAGAAGGAGGCTAGAAGACTGATAGCGAGTTTCATCAGAGCGTTAGCCACCATCCGAGTAACTAGTAAGTAGTAGTGGTAGATGGTGATCGGTACCGAAACTAATGGAACCTCCGCTGCAAGAACATTCTGTGACCTGCTGGATCAGGCTTAAGTGATGGAGACTTCAGTTAAATAGTGGCTACTAATATATAGATCTGTACTACGCTGCACAATGGCGTGCTGCAGATCTTCTCTACCTCCCCCTCCACGTGCCCCCGGTATGGGGCCGAGCGTCCACAGGATCGTTTCATGTTGTCAATCATTGGACCCTGCATCTTGGAGAATTGTTGCTTCATGATTCGTCTGCTCGACAGCTAGGGAAGAGCTCGGAGAAGTTGAATTGGGTTTAGCAGTACCAATATACTCTTTGTGTGTGTAGAGGACGATCTCGTCTCAAAACTAAACAAACCAGCCCGCGCTCAGATGTCTTGTACATTGTCACCATGTCAAGTACATATATAGTAAGACGCTCTAAGCATCCGCTATGTGGAAAGGGAATCCACTTAACTGAATCAGGCTCTTCCGCAAAACTTAATCCGCTGGAACGACTTTGCTAAGCCTCAGATCCGAGATGAGATGCGGCATATTGATTGGACAAGGCTGTATTGAGACCGAGTTTAACAAAGCGACCAGGCATCGGTTCGAAAGTGGTCCACTGACAAATGCCAACGCCCAGATAGCCAGCGGCTGGGATCCTTGTTCTCCTGAACGGCCTGTGCTCTATTGAAATGTGGGTATCATCTTGTTCCTCCACATAAACACCACGTGCATGCTGAGCCCCAAATGCATGCTAACCTCCAGCACAAATTTTGCTTCCTCGTCCTCCAACGCCACTGTCTCCTAGCATTAAGTGTCGAAAAAGCCGTTCTCCAGATCGAGGTCCATCAGGGAAGCATCTCCTCCAAAATCGCCATCTGCAAACAGATCATTGAAATTGCTGTCTCCCGGGATTTCGGGAAGGTCAAACTCGGTTCCCAGCCCCGGCACACTGGATGGATCCGGCCTCGTGGTGGAAGGAAGGTTGAGCATACTAAAGTCGTCGCTACTAGCATTTGCGTAAGATTCTAGGCCAGGTAGTAGCTCAAGATTGGTGGTTTCGTGAGTCGAGGAATCAAAAGGGTTAGACTCGACCAGGTTGGCTGTGCTAAGGTCTAAGCCGAAGTTCAGGTCATTGCTTTGGTCATTGCCCGTATTCACATCTGCAAACATGGAGTCCAAATTCATCTCTTCATCGTTTCCTGTGCGACCTGCCTGAACTGCCTCACCTGCCTGCTCCTTCTGCTCTCTCATTTCTTCTGGTGGTGGCGCAGTAGGCTTGTCTGGCGGAGGTTCTGTAGCCGTAATAATCTTCTCTTCTTGGCCTGCTGCTCCTGCTGATGATTCCTTGTTATCTGGCGGACCAGCTTTTTGGCCATCCTCTTCGGCTGTCAAGATATCTGGTTTGGCTGCGGCGGAAGCCTCTCCCTCAGCATTCTCAGCATGCTTTGAATTATGCATGCCCTTTGTAGAATCTTCACCATTCTGTTCAGGTCCCGGCAATGCCATATCATGCGGACTGTGTTGAACCTTGATTCTCTTAGCAGGGTTGTCCCCCCTGTCCGGTGCATGATTGTATGTAGATCCTTCATCTGGAGTGCTTTCTAACTTTCTCTTGTTTGATGCTATCTCAGTCTCAGCTGCCTCACGAACTCGACGGGCACGGTTCTGTGCCAGCTGATGCTCCAGCAGCCATTTTGCATCTAGCTGTAGACTTCTGATCAGCACAACCCTCCAAAATCTTCTGTCGTCTCACATACGATCTGTATCAGGCAGTCATCCAACGCATCATCGTAACGTTTTGCTGATTCCCTCAATACTGCCAGGGTCGCTCCGCCATAGTGTTTTGGGTCTTTGAAGAAATATCCAAGCCGTGTAAGCTATGAATGTCTACGTCAGTTATCATCTGTAACGAGCTGTGAGACTATTTTCACTCACAGAGCCCTTATACATGCCCTCAACACTGACAATGGGGTCGTAGGGAGGTTTTGCAGGAGCCATTTGACTGGCAGACCGCATGTATGACGGAGCCAGCAATCCCGTGCCAGCACTGGAGAGCGACAGTAAGACCCGACTGCTTCTTCTGATCAGGCCCACGGCTCCTGGAAGACCAAACTCATGGCCAGAAGGAGAGGACAATGAGATGCTGTCCTTCAGCATCCGTGCCCTGATCTTCACGGTACTTTCCGTTGCTCCGCCTGTCACCCTCTTGGATGTCCAAAAACGGTATAGCGTTCCCGTCTTTCGCCTATGGACTTGTGATCTTTAGCTGTAGACCAAATAATTCTCCATCCACAGAGTAAAGAGTAAAGCTCCATCATCTCCCTCATCCGCTCTCCCTCTCTTCTCTTCTGTCTCTTCCTCTCCGTCTGTCAGTTGGGATCTGCATTGTAATTTGGGCGTCGGAGAGCCTGAGCGATTTCTTGCCTCTTTTTCCCTCGTCCATTTCTCTTTGCTTCTCCTCTTCCACGTTGTCTGCTCCTTGGGCATCTTTGCGCCGCCATCTTAAGCTTCGTTGCAGCTTCGAGCTCTCTTGGGTTCCTGGAAGCTTTGGATTCGAATAGCTTCCTTCACATCTTGTTCCGAGTATTTCAACGACTTTCCTTGTACGATCGAGTCCGCTTGCCTCTCCAGCTCCGCAGCGTGTTGTACTGCTCCATTGCAAAAAATATACGACCTCGATTATTGGAGGAATTTCTCTCGCGATTTGATTCGATTTCCCTTTTTGGGCGACATAGCCGCAGTGGATGCGCTGTGTTCTTCAATTTCTTCAGCTCCAACACAACACCGGTTTTTTCTTAGTTCTCGGGCCTGCTCAAAATGGCTGAGAACGCACCACCTTCAGGTTTAGCATCTCTGCCTCCTCCACCATCAAGCACGGCAGGTGCTCCAGGACAACAATCATATGACCCAACTTCTATGAATGGTCAGATGAATCCACACATGCCACCACCGCCTCTGCCTCCAGTTGTCATACCTCAGAACAATAATCCGATTCCCACAGCCATGGCATCTCCGATGTCCGGTGATATCCTATCGCCTACCAGCTCTGGAGGGTTTGTGCGCCGCGCTGCACCCGAGCCCAACAAGAGAGCACTGTACGTTGGAGGACTCGATCCACGGGTCACGGAGGAAGTGCTCAAGCAAATCTTTGAGACGACAGGCCACGTCCAAAGCGTGAAAATCATTCCAGACAAGAATGTAAGTTGCGGAAGCCTGAGAGCATGAACCTCTCCGAAGCTAGTCGTACCTACACTCCTGAACATAAGCTAGCTTGAGAGCGCTGCCTTGGCTTGAGCGTGTAATTCTTAGCGCCCACTCCACAGTGTTTACTGAAGAATGCGTCTTTCACACAAACCTCTAATCTACTCAGATTTGTCTCCAAAGCTGACCTGAAAAGCTAACCGACCAGTCACAGTTCCAGAGCAAAGGCCTGAACTACGGATTCGTCGAATACGACGATCCAGGTGCGGCAGAAAGAGCGATGTCTACTCTCAACGGTCGTCGAGTTCATCAATCGGTAGGTCACACAAAAAAAATGCACGTATCTTGTGGCTTTTGCTTACAGCTGCAGGAAATTCGTGTCAACTGGGCGTACCAATCTAATGCTTCGAACAAAGAGGACACTTCCAACCACTTCCACATTTTCGTAGGAGATCTGTCCAACGAGGTCAACGATGAAGTCCTTCTCCAGGCTTTCTCTGTTTTTGGTAGTGTCTCCGAGGCTCGTGTGATGTGGGATATGAAGACTGGTCGATCTCGTGGCTATGGCTTCGTCGCATTCCGTGAGCGCCCTGATGCTGAGAAGGCTCTCGCATCGATGGACGGTGAATGGCTTGGATCACGTGCTATTCGCTGCAACTGGGCTAATCAAAAGGGCCAACCTTCGATCTCTCAACAACAAGCGATGGCAGCGATGGGCATGACTCCAACAACCCCCTTCGGACATCATCACTTTCCCACTCATGGTGTTCAGTCGTACGATATGGTTGTTCAGCAAACTCCTCAATGGCAGACTACTTGTTACGTTGGAAATCTGACACCTTACACCACTCAGAACGACCTTGTCCCATTGTTCCAGAACTTTGGTTACGTTGTTGAGACCCGATTCCAGTCAGACCGTGGCTTCGCATTCGTCAAGATGGACACTCACGAGAACGCCGCCATGGCAATCTGTCAACTCTCTGGCTACAATGTGAATGGCCGTCCTCTCAAGTGCTCCGTAAGTATGACATCACCCCGACGTCTGGAACTAGAAAGACTTATTATACCTTAGTGGGGCAAGGATCGTCCTCCTACTGGACAATTCGACGCCTATTCTCCCCAAGCTCCGGCGGCTCCAGCAAGTGCATACAGCGCTCAACCATCTCCCTATGGCGGCTTTCCTCAGTACGGTGGTCCAGCTGGCCCTGGTGGTCCCATGACACCTCAAGGTAACGAAAGACTTATGCTTTGACCACACGCTTGCTTAGCTGACTCTACCAGGTCCTAGCCCAGGCGGTCGTGGAGGATGGGATGCTCAGCCATCTCCCTATGGAGGACAACCTATGCCCACCCAGGGTTACGGTCAAATGCCAGGAAGCGCTGGTGGGTATGGACGTGGTCAGCCGGCACCTAATCCAGGTTGGAATCAGGGTCAAGGACAGGGTCACGGCTTCGGCAACGGCTACGCGGGCTATCAAGGTTAACTACAACATCCTGCTTGCTTGCTTGCCATGCCAACACAATCAACGGACTGAACAAGCTGATGGACCATGATGAGTATTAGTGGGATCAGGAACGAATGGGTGGTGCTCTCGATGAATGGTGCTTAATCACAGGGCGATGCCTCAAAAAGCTGCTGCGGAGAGTGTTTCAAAGGTTCAAAGGGCGGATCGACCGATGTAATGTTATCAAGGTCAAGGTTCGATCGAGCTTCTCCATAGCCCTCGAGTGAAAATTGTATCGTGCTTCAAGTATTTTCCTTCCTGTGCAATGCCATGCAAGCTCCCCGCTCTCGGTCTGCTAGACATTTGTTACTATCTTTGTTGTGAGTCCTAAAAATCCCGAAGTCGTAATTAGTCCTCCGCTATGCACAATGTTTGAGGTCTACCACCACAGACGCGGGCTGTGCGGCCAGCAAATCCCTTTCAAGCCTTGGTATCTTTCTGCTTCCAAAACCTCAAAGAAGGGGTGGGACCTGCCCAATATCCTTTCGTTGGTTTGAGGCCACTGCACATGTATCCTTGAAGTGTCACGTAGAAAGAACCGGGACTAGCAAAATCTTTTGATTTTGCGGAAAATTAAAAGGTCTCTATATCACACCTCGTGAGGTTTCTCTATTTCTCGCTCCGCGTAAATAACCGCTCCCTCGCCCCATTCCCAACATTACCCTGTCTTACAATCGCAGACGTTGTCGCTCATGGAATTTGTGCCACTGAATCAGTCTGCGGTGTTAGTCGTAAACGCAGATTATGATACTCGTGTCCACCGGCATTCGTACGAAGTACTGACCAGTTACAGTGCACAATGGTTTCATTCCAGCAGTCACGAAGTTCAGATAAATAGTCCAAATCTCTAGAGACAGGGTGGAGTGAGCTCATCAGATGACAGCTTGGTCACGTCCAGGTCGACAGTGGGTTCCTGGCGCAGGCCATAGTGATCGATGTTGGAATGCGGTGAGAGACCATCGGGTACAAAGTCAGCCCTGGACCTGGATAGAGTAGTCGGGCCAACTAAGTGTGCACTCTCATATATTGAATGATTCAACAGCCTCAAGCTGGCCGTGCTAGCATTGAAAATAGCAATCTACCGGTTCAAGATTCAGCTGCATTGGTCATTGGTCAATATCTAAGAATATGAGACCGAGGTACTCCAGGAAGTCGCCTGCAGAGTCAAGCGTCCAGAGACTAGAGCCTAACCTACTTGGTACTAGTACGAGTGTCAAGATTAAGCGTGCCAAGGTCTGTCTTAGTCCCACTGCAGCGGACATTGAAATTGAAACTAAAATCATTAGCTGGACCAAGTTGTGCAAACGACACGTGCCTGCCCGACGGAAAATCGCGTAAGTACTAGTAGGGGTAATCATAATATACAGAACGGCCTTGCAACACAACGTCTCAACCAGCTCATTGTATGCTCGTCCTCAGGCGCATTGCCTATGTTTCGAGTACCAATGCTTGGTTAATATCTTCCTCCGCGACCCAATCCTGCAATATGTTCAGCAAAGCTGTGCAGCAGTACTCGTACTCTGGAATAAATGCCCCACCAGCAGCTGGGAAGAAGCAGCAGCAACCTCTCCAAACAAGACCCTCTCCTCCCAACTTGCAGAAGCCTTCGGGAACAACCAAGCGAAAATTCGAAAGAACCATCAGCAATACTGGCAGCCTCGGAGCTTTGCATGGCTCGACCCAGTTCTTGAATGAGAACGACTTTGACGACGATGCTGCAATTGACCTTACCGTCAATGGCCCAGCGGTTACATATCCAACCCTCCCTAAAGTGAGCCCCGAGATAATCTACCCGTCTTTACCTTCGCAACCGACAGACACGAATCGCCCACCGTCGAGCAGTGCTCCAGTTCCCTGGTCATCATCGCCACCTGAGCATCACCATCCCCACCCACCGAGCAAGCGAAGGACTGTGCCCTGGCTCGACAAGCAGGGAAACGACAAGTCGCTCGCTCCCTTTCCCTCAAAGAAACCTGATGGCTCACCATATCCCTGGAACAAGACGGCTTCGGCTATGAAAGCGGAGCAGAGAGAATTGCGCAAGATCAACAACTCTCGTGCTACAACTTCGAAGCAGGGCGATATGCCGGATGAGAAGCCCGCAGCTGTTACTGCTTTGCCCAAGATTTTCTTGAGTGAG
Organism: Endocarpon pusillum Z07020; assembly: GCF_000464535.1. NCBI lineage: Eukaryota > Fungi > Ascomycota > Eurotiomycetes > Verrucariales > Verrucariaceae > Endocarpon > Endocarpon pusillum. Next base: position 28,745 of record NW_006916325.1, on the reverse strand, counting down.
GAACAAAAGGCTATCTTGACTGCTGTGGTGGATGAAGGAAAGAGCATTTTCTTTACGGGCTCAGCAGGCACAGGTAAATCAGTCTTGATGAGATCAATCATCAACAAACTGCGAAATAAATACAACAAGGAGCCCGATCGACTGGCGGTAACAGCCTCCACGGGACTCGCTGCTGTCAATATCGACGGGACTACCCTACATAGCTTCGCTGGTATTGGCCTAGGGAAAGAGCCAGCCACGGAGTTGCTGAAGAAGATTCGGAGAACACCGAAAACAAGACAAAGATGGATACGGACGAAGGTACTAATCATTGATGAAGTCTCCATGATCGACGGTGATCTGTTTGACAAGCTGGAACAAGTGGCTCGTATAATACGGAACAATGGTTCGCCGTTTGGTGGAATTCAGCTTGTTGTCACGGGAGATTTCTTTCAACTGCCCCCGGTGCCCGAAAAAGACCGTGCGGCAAAGTTTTCTTTCGATGCTGCAACATGGAATACCTGCATTGAGCACACCATTCTCCTAACACATGTCTTTCGTCAGAAGGACGCTACATTTGCCGAAATGCTCAACCAGATGAGACTGGGACGCTTAACGCCAGCATCGATCAGAGCGTTCCAGAGTCTCTCACGGCCTCTCAACTTCACCGACAATCTCGAGGCTACCGAACTGTAAGGCTTCGCTTTGTAAAAAGCTTACTGCGATGAAGCTGATGTTTGTGCAGATTCCCCACGCGTGCCGAAGTCGATTACGCAAACAACAACAAGATGAAAATGCTGTCCGGCGAAACCATGACCTACACCGCCGAAGATAGCGGTGTGATGGACCTCGCTGTGCGCGAAAGAATCTTGAAATACTTCATGGCGCCCAAAGAACTCCAGTTGAAAAAGGGCGCGCAAGTAATGCTGATCAAGAATTTCGACCAAAATCTCGTCAACGGCTCTCTCGGCAAAGTTGTCCGCTTCTCTGACCTCGAAATGTTCGCCTACTCCAAAGAGCACGCCGAAGAATTTGACGCTGCCTACCGCGACGGCCGATCGCCAGATGACGCCCAATTCCGCAAGATGCGCGAGAAGATCCACGCTGCCGTCTACAAGAACGGAACTTCAGGCCGCGGGAAACTGTTTCCCGTCGTGTGTTTTCAACTATCGGACGGCAGCTTCCGCGAAATCATCGTGCAGCCGGAAGAATGGAAATCCGAACTACCCAATGGCGAGATCCAGGCCAAACGCCAGCAGATCCCGCTCATTCTCGCTTGGGCGCTGTCGATCCACAAGGCGCAGGGACAGACGCTGGAGCGGGTCAAGGTGGATCTGGGAAGGGTGTTTGAGAAGGGCCAGGCGTACGTGGCGTTGAGCCGGGCTACCACGCAGCAGGGCCTGCAGGTGACGAGGTTCGATGCTAAGAAGGTGATGGTGCATCCCAAGGTCGTCACCTTCTATGATCAACTGGTCAGCATTTCGCATGTACAGGGAAAGAAGGGCGAGAGGGTTCAAGGCCTTTCGGCGAGCGAGTATGAGAAGGGATCTGTGGAGGGGCGGGAGGAAGAGTATGACGACGACGATGAGGCCGAGAGGCTCATGCAGGAGTTTGCCTAGCGTACGTGTTGGACCGGTGTCGGACTTGCATCTCGACGCCTCCGGCGCGGTGTGGAAACGGTCCATGTGTATACCATTCACTGGTCGTCACGTTCAGATGATATTAGATGTTGAACTTTGTATCCTATCCATTACACGGATATAAACGGCCAGTCCATAAAGCTTGTGCTAACGTACGGGCAACTTGTATATACTGAGCAGCAGGCGATCTCCGAAACTTCGATGGGAAATGAAAGGTCTACGACTCTCTCTTACGCATCATCTATCGTTACTATCATCGACGTCTTGTTTTTCTCATCTACAGCTTGGATATGGTTTTTCTGGCTGTGGTGTGATCGACGTGTTAATTAGTCCTCGGATAAGATGTATATCTGCATTTTCGTAGTAGTAGTAGTAGTAGTAGTAGTAGTAGTAGTAGTAGTAGTAGTAGTAGTAGTAGTAGTAGTAGTAGTAGTAGTAGTAGTAGTAGTAGTAGTAGTAGTAGTAGTAGTAGTAGTAGTAGTAGTAGTAGTAGTAGTAGTAGTAGTAGTAGTAGTAGTAGTAGTAGTAGTAGTAGTAGTGTGTATCTGGATAGTAGCTTAATTGAAACGCCGCGGATGTGTTGATACAATCAGTTGATGTGGCGAGTATTTTTGCCTTCGCTGCTCCGGATCCTTCCCTCCCCATTCCCATCCCGGACTGTGCTTGCTCGCTCAAACGCTGCAGATGGAATAAGATAAGCATAGTATCATATGTGTGTCGAAGCAAAAGCTCATTGCCACCAACTCCGTTTTACCGACTTGGATTCCTTTGTCAAGCCCCATCAAATTCACCAACACCTGCTCCGATGGTAGTGGGAGCAGCTGCACCACCACCACCACCACCACCACCACCACCACCACCAGCAGCAACAAACTTCAGATTGACGACCCACTCCCTCCCGAAATCGACCCCATGCCTCCTCCTCGTCCCATATTTCTTCCATGCCACATTACTGATCCCAATATCTACAACGCTAAGCTTCCAATCATGGCTGCGTCCCTCACCCGTCCCCAATGCGGCAACGAGACCACTCTTGGGTGCGCCCAGGCACGCGATGAAGGTAGCGTGAATTATCAGTGGGGAGGAATCTACGACGGTGACTTCCCCGTTTGAGGCGTTCATACCGGAAGGTATATCGACCGAAAGAATAGGAGCGGCTGATCGATTGGCCCAGCGAATCATCTCGAATGCGATGGCTTGGTCGTCGGTGCGGAGTTCGGAGAAGGTGACGTGCATGCCTAGCAGAGCATCGACTATCAAATCATGTGGAGATGTTTCTGACGAGAGTTTGGATTGGAATTCATCCCATCGAACTGTCCAACCGCCACTTTTGCGGTAGACGTCTAGTTGTCTTTTTACGCTCTCCAGGAACATGTTTTCACGCTCACCGCCCAGAACGCAGATGGTGACTCGGATGTTGCGGTTGCGGAGGTGTCGAGCTGCTGCTACGGCGCGGGACCCGGATTTGTGGTTTCCCACTAAGAAGAGAATTGTTGGACTGGGAGGCAGGTGTGGTGGTAGGGTGAGGGCTGCTTCAGCAATACCGCGGCCAGCATTTTCAGTGAGGAGCTCATCACCTAGACCAAGCTCGGAGGTACACAGTTGCTCTATCTCTAGCATTTGGAGGGGAGGGATGTGGGTACAAGGCTTGTTGGTAGAGGCTAGTCGAAGAGAAGCCCGAAAAGATGAGGCGGAGCCATCAAGAGGTGAGGCTGTTGCAGAAGCCTTGCTGGGAATCAATGTGCTTTTTCCTGATGGTGGTGGCCGTCGAGAGCCATCTCTCCGCGAAGCTCGACCACTGCTATAATGTTCTTCAAGTAACTCGTCTTCTGTCTCGCCGGCCTCGCTTTTCCAGGTGTTGGCTTTTGGAGTTGGTAGGTCCAGCACGTTTTCCGTATGATGAAGATTGCGTCCCCCATTTGTGCCTGGTCTGACTACGCGATTATAGCTGAACAGGCGGTCGCCGTCCGCGGTGGTGTCGTCTCTGCGTATGTCGTCAAAAACCTGACGCTTATCGAACTTGGATAGATTATGCTCGAAGTCAAATTCTCCCAGGTCTTGAATGTCAGTTGCATCCTCCGTGGCCCAGCCATTGGTGTCTTCCAGATAGGACTTTCGAGATTGGTGTTTCGGACGCCTTGTCTTAGGCTCAGCTTGGAGTGTTGTTGCTTCCTCGACAAGTGGTGTCTGCCGCCAACCTTTGCTCTTCCCAGCAGCTTTCTTCAGCGCTGTCTGTGGACTCTCCGCGTGGCTGGCGTCATTCAGACCTGCTGTACTTTCAGAAATATGATCCTTTGCTTTCCGGGTTACTCCGCGCCTGTTCTTCCTTGCAGTTCCCCGCAGGGAAGAAATCCCTTTTGCTGAGGGGCCAGCCAAATCAGGATCCTCTTCCTTCAGAGCCATGTGATCGAAGGGTTTGGTCAGCGTCGCCGTTGCGGTAGAGTCTCTCCTTTCGCTTCGCCTCGGCGACTTGGCTGCTGGCACCCAAGCCGCAGAACCCGATAGCGTAGTTCTTGTAGACACGAAACTGTTTTCATGGTGAACCACGCTGACAGGGCTTTGTTTGATGCTATCCGCAATCATCACAGGAGAAATGATGTCTGGTTGGAGATGTTGAGATGGGTGACTGTCTGCAGAGATTGTGCGAGTATCAATTGGAGGTTTGGTGAAGCTCAAGATGGCAGGATCGATAAAGGGTTCCGGAGCAGATACATCAGGCGCTTCAGAGTCCTGTGTTCGCTGGTGTGCAGGATGGATATTCTCCGAGCCTGCAAAAGCATTTTGCTGCTGTGCTACAACTTCCAGGTCCGCAATGACTGAAGAATCAATGCGGTGCAAAGGGAGGTGTTGGCCGTTCCACAAAAGAGTGACTGCCCACGTCAGCCATTGCATCACAGCAAGGCACTTCCATACCGTTCTCGAGAACTAGCTGTTGCTCGACAACATCAGCCACTATGCCCTGTAGCTGTTTTGTAGGAGGTGGGGACTTCAAGGTGACAACGATGGTGTAGCCAATGAATTCTGAGGCCATGATGAGAGGGTTTCAAAGTGCGAGATTTATCTAGTGCAAGTCATCTCCCAACGTTGAAAGGCTGAGCCGCAGAGACGAATTCACTGCCAGCTTTCCGTTACAAAGGCAATTCGATGAATGCTTGTAACCTAGCATATATGTACTGTAAGAGTGCTTCCATTCACTGTAACTTAATTGAAGCTCTTTCTCCAGGTCTTGGCAGGGTCCAAGCTGACCTGTAGCTGCGGATGAGGGTAGAGAGGAGAGCATGAGAGTACTCCGTAGATCACTAGATAACATACTGGAGAAGAAACAGAGTACAGTGAAGTGAAGCGGAGCAGAGCAGAGCAGACTAGAGCGTTGTGACCAGCGAGGTTCATTAATGAGAAGAGACATAGGGCGCTATCCATCTTCCACTCTGAGGTCCCCCGATATTTGTCAGGGATTTGCTACAGAAAATGATCACTTGAGTAACAGCAGCTGCAATAACCACGGAGGAGGTATGTATAATGTGGCCTCCAAAACCTGCTCTGTTGATGCAGAGCAAGGAGGCTGCTTCTTCTCTACTGTACAGTATAGTTTTACAATCCCAGAAGCCGGAATGGGATGAGTGTCGCGCGGAGATAGTCCAGAGACCTCCATTATACCACGGCTGGAACCAGCATTGAGCCGAGTGGCAGGCGCCCTAGGGTGAGCATATCAGTTTCTGCTCGACGGACAGCTTCCAGGCAACTAGCTATATGGTACGTGATGACAGCGCCAAACGAGGCAAGGCAAAACTGACTGTTCTTAAAGATTATGTGGTTGAGGGACTCACAGATTGTGGTGATGGTAAGGAGCTTTGCTGAGACATGTGGCTAGACATCCGAGGTCATGGGAAAATACATATTATTTGAATAAGCCCTTTCGGCGCTTTTCCGCGAGGGGAGCGGTAGTCGTGGAATCATGGTTGAGCCGCCGCGGGCTGCTCGATGGCTAACCTTTCGGCATTTGGATCCCATTCATCGCTCGGTGTTGGATTCTCCCAGTTCACCGGTAGCGCAGACAGCTCGCTAAAGCTTTTCGTCAGATCTTCTTCCACTGGGCCTGACATCATCCCTTCCGATGTCTCTTCTTGGGAACCGTCAGGAGAGTCACCAGAAACTTCCTCGTCAGGCTTGGCATGCCTCATCTGGAGCACCTTACTCCTGAGTTTTGGATTTGCAGAAAACTCGAGTAGAGCCGTATTGATTTTCTCCTCCACCATCTCCTTTGCCCGAGTTGCCATCTCCCTATCGAGGAAGATGTTGGTAAAGCGATAGGATAACCAAAGAAAGAGTATCAAGGATTTGTGGAGTAGCTCGAGGTTGACTAGATACTCCCGGCGCCCTGAGAGAGGCAAGTCGAGAATATCCAATGGGATCTCCGTGATATCGACCACAGTCACTGCAGTCCGATTCGCCACGCAGCGAGCCAGAGCCTTGATAACCTTCTTTCCAAGCTCTGACTTTGTGTCTACCGGAGCCGCAGTGAAAACACAGCTCTGCACAACGGTGAGTCCTCTGACTTTGTCAAGAAGAGTTGCAATTCTCCTCCGATCCCCTAATTTACACAGGAAATACCGCGAATGAAGCATGACCTCACTGTCTAGGCGTTGTATGATGTACTCGAATGGGGTGCCTGGTGGTAGAACTTTGGCAAATGAATTTATGTGTTCAAGAGGTGGCTGGATTCCGGCTGCTTTGATAGGATCAGGCTCGGTGTTGAGCGCTGTTTGTATGTCAAATAAATCTCTCTCGTCGAGACAGGTAACAAGGCCCACGTTGCTTTGCTTGACACTGCCTTTGAAAGACGTGACTCGTGAATCCTGAGAGTCAATGATCTTCGTCTCTGCACCATCTTCTTGGTCATCTTGATTGGCAGTGCGATAGCGGCCTGCTCTACCGGCAATTTGCTTGATCTGTGAAATAGATAGCTTCACTCGTTTCTCACCATCCATTTTCAAGATGGTTTCGAAGATGATGCGCTTTATGCTCCTAGAACCCGGTCAATCAGACTACCAGTATATGATCATGTTGTGCAAAATACTTACAGATTCAGACCCATGCCAATGGCGTCGCTCGCAACCAGGAAATCATAGTCGTTGCTAGGGTCATTGAACAAGGCAGCTTGCTGTGCCCGAATCTCTGGCGGCAAGCTGCCATACACAATTGCAACTCTCCGACCAGTGTCAAGTTCGATTTGCTTCTTCATAGCATGAATTCCTAGCACGGAAAAGCATACAATACAATCACCACGACGAAGACTTTTTAGGTTTCCCTTAAGACTCTTGCTCATTGCCTTCAACGGATTTAGTCGGTCATAATGATGGATATGCAATGTATCGCCCATAGAGGCAGCCAATTCTCGGATCAGGGGTACCACTCTTGTCTCGCCACAGAGATGAAGCTCCTTCGCTTTTGTTCCTAGGAGAGCACGAGTCCAGGCCCAGCCGCGATCCTTGTTCGCAAGCATCTGGATTTCATCGATAACAGCAACGTCAACAGACTTTCCACAATCAACCATTTCAACCGTATGGCTGGAAAGCAAGGCGCCTCCTCCTTCTGCCAGTCGTACGTCATCACCCGTAACAAGATCGCAGGGCGTCCCTTTGTTCTTGAAGCGGCTGTAAACTTCATGCGCGAGGAGCCTCAAAGGCCCTGCGTAAATGCCATTACCTGACTCTTCCAATCGTTTCAAGGCATGATACGTCTTGCCAGAGTTTGTTGGGCCAACATGTAGATGTATTTCCCTTTGTATTGCCCTGGCATGGAGATACCATTCGGTTGGATACCTCAAGTCCAGATGCTTTGGAGTCGATGAACTTCCGCTTCGCTTCTCCCCAGATTGAAGGATGTGATCGACGTAAGCAAAAAGAAGTGCTTTTCTCAGCTCGGCGCGTCCGCCTCGTACGAATGCCTGCAACAGAGAGACTCTTAAGGGGTTTGTGATGTCTAAATTTCCGTTCATTCTATCTTGCTTCTCAAAGCATTTCGTGACTTTCGCTTCGAAGCTGTCGAAGTATTTGAGCTCCGGGTCCAACTCCGCATACCCAGACTCAACGCCGTCTGGCGTTTTTCCGTCTCGAAGAGTTTGCTTCAGGCTCTGAAGTTCTAACTCGGCAGCGGGTTTGCCACTTCCCTCCATACGAAGCACGAGGCCGCCAGATTTCGTTCTGCGAATTGCTTCACCAGAGGATTGTAGCTGTCGATCTCGACCATTTCGAGTATTGCCATTAGCTTCTCGAGGCCCGCCTTCCAATGTTGATAGAATTGAATCCTTCCATCGACCTTTCGAAATTCTTTCGTGTACTCGATTCCGTGAGTTTTCCGACGACGTCGCGAAGCCACGCTGGTTGGATGACCTGAGTGTCCAACGGGCGAAATATCGCAGGGAGCAGAGGAAGCATGGACCATTTTGGCCTGGCCATGCTTGCATTACACCTTTAAGATCTGTAAAGAACGATGGAGGATAAAGCAACACCTTTATGGTGGGCTAGATGTAGTGTGTCGATAGGCAAGACGGAGCCGCGACAGAAATACCCAATTTTTGGAGTGACGATGTCACCAAAGAATGGGCAATTCTGTATGTAGGAAACTCATGCGCCACAAACACGGGCGTACCCGCGGGGAACCAATGTTCCCTCCGCAGAACAATGACTTGCAGTCAGATCAGCCAGCACCTCTTCCAGTCGACTTGCTGCAGTCATTGACCAGATAGCATTAAGAGAGAAAGGATGTGTCGCATTTACTATGATCGTTGAATTACATCTGAGTTTCAAGTCTGTGGGCTAAGCTCTGGCGACTTCCTGATGCGACTCACTTCCCCAAGGACTCTTACGAAATGGGGACGTCGATGATCGAACTACAGCGCAAAGGTGCCGAACTTCTTTCTTCCAAAAGCTCCCTTGCTTACACCTGTTAAAGTCCTGCAAAGAAGTATCATTGAAGCAGCTGGTCAAGAAGTAGGCTGCCCTCCATCAGTGCAGGGCATGTTCATTGACTGATATCGTTTTACGCAGTTCAAAGTCCTCGTTGTGGACAAACAGAGTCGAGGGCTCATCGATAATGTGTTACGAGAAGATGACATTCTTCATGGCAATGTCACAAGTGAGGTCTACTACCCAAAGGGACCTGCAAGAGCCAGCTAATCGCAAGAAGATATTGAACAAATCGAAGAGCCAAGAGACTTGAATCCCGACATGGACGCGGTCTATGTGCTGACACCGCAACCACATATTGTCGACTGTCTTCTAGCAGACATGGAAAAGCGAAGATATCGAAGATTGTTTCTGGTCTGGACATCGGGTACGGGCTACCAGACGCTGCACATGAGACAATACTGATTTCATAGAGCTTGACCACAACCTCAGGAAACGGATCGAGTGCTTGCCGACAGCTCGCGAGCAAATCGCCGATTACAAGACTCTTTATGTAGATTACTACCCAAGGGAGGCCCAACTTGTCACCTTTCGAGACCCTTCAAGCTTCTTCGTCCTTTTCCACCCTGATTGCAGCAACCTCGTACGTGGCCATCTTGAGGCCCTGGCGCAGAAGGTGTGAAAAACCCCAAAATCGCAAGGCCGAATTGACTGACTTGGTTAGGTTGTCTCGATTTGTGTTTCCCTTGGAGAATATCCTGCAGTTAGATATTATCGGCCACGGGCTCCTACACATGAAGCAGGAGTACTCTGCTCTCATCTAGCACGGTTTATTCAGGAAGCCTTGGACAGCCATGCGAGGCTGCACCCAGACTTTCCCCCGCCAACCTCGACTCCAAAGCCACGAGCTATCCTTCTAATTACAGACCGTACCATGGATCTCCTGTCCCCTCTCGTACATGAGTTCACTTACCAAGCTATGGCGTTGGATCTGCTTGATATCAAAGATGGGGACAAGCTCACATACCTGAATACGGTTAATCAAGGTCGGCCCAATGAGGAGACGAAAGAGGTCGAAATTGGAGAGGCAGACAAGATCTGGACCGCTAATCGACATATGCACATGAAAGATCTGCTGGGCAAGATTGTAGATGATTTCAAGAAGTTTCGAGAAGCCCACCCACAATTCGCAGAAAAGTATGTTTCGTCACCATACCATCCTAACATTGGCTGACCTACTGTACTTGGAAGTGATGGCGCCTCTACAAGTGTGAACACGATCAAGGATATGCTTGCCGGCTTGCCAAAGTTCTCCGAAAAGAAAGAAGCGTTCTCATTGCATCTAGATATGGCGGAGAAATGCATGAAAATCTTCCAAGAGAACAAGCTATTGGACTTAGGTTCCGTTGAACAGGTAGGTGTCTCAGACGGACAGATGCGAATAAGCTAACAGTCGAAGTCGCTCGCAACTGGTCTCGACGAGGATTATAAGAAGCCCAAGAACCTTGCTGACCAGATTGTGAGGCTGATGGATGACGAGAGCGTACCTCAAGAGGCACGATTACGGCTTTTGATCCTGTACATTCTCTACAGAGGTGGTCTTCTTAACGGTGACATTCAAAAGCTTCACGCACACGCCCAGTTACAACCTCAAGACCGTGACATTATCGACAATCTTGATCTCCTTGGAGCCAGAGTGCGAAAGCCTCTGAAAGATATGTCATCCCGTCCAGACCCGATATTTCCCACAAAGCCCCCGGCCGGCCCTCTCGAGGAAGAAGTGAGCCTTTCCCGGTACGAGCCAGCTCTGCGTTCAATGCTCGAGGAGCAGATTCAGGGAACCCTAGACCCCCTCATATTTCCTCCCACCAAACCGCACCTTGAAGGCAACGGAATTGGCATCGATATGGCGGCACAACAAACTTCTCTCCGAACGGCCAATAAGCCAACCTGGGCCCGCACACGTCCAGTAGCAAATGAACAGCGGCAAAGGTTATTAGTGTTCATGGCTGGTGGCGCCACTTACGCAGAGGCTCGAGCGTGCTACCAAGTCTCGCAAAATGCTTCCAAAGATGTTTTCTTGATAACATCTCACATGCTAACACCCAAGCTCTTCCTTCACCAGCTTCGCGGACTGAACCTGGACAAGCGACGTTTGGATATACCTGCAGAAAGGCCTCCACCCAAAGCACCTGCTCATCTTTTCGAGCGCCAGCAAGCTCCAGGTTTGCCCCAGCAGCAAAAGCCTAAGCAGGCCTGGCAGCCGCATCCGAACACAATGCCCCCCACCGCCGCAATGCATAACATGAGCCTCAATTCGAAGCCTGAAAATGGAGCCAGACCCATCGGATCTTTCAGTCCTTCATTACCAAGCTCTCCTGCGACTGGACAAGCAGGCAAGCTGAAGAAGAACAAGGACGAGGGAGAAAAGAAGAAAAAGAAGCATCACTTCTTCAAATGAAGAAACTGTGTATATTGTGATTAGTTCTCAGCATTATTCAGCGGGCTGATTTGGTATTCGGGTAGAGCTCCGGGTTGGCATACGGCATACGGCATGCGGCATATTAGCGAGGGATGGTCAGGGTCCAGTCGTTCTTAGTATGGTGGATTGTGATGGAGGCAGCGGAGTTGGCGTTATACCTCTGAACGGGTTTCACCATATATTATGCAAAATAGATGGACATATCCCAATGCTTCTCCCTATCATCCACCTGGCCCAAGGTAAGCCTCCAGGTCTTTTCCATAAAACGCATCCCTCAACTGCAACTCCCTCTTCTTTTCTGCAGCTTCTCGCAGCCTCATCTGCTTCGCGTTCAATCGCACCATATTTTTGGCCTGCTTTTTGACCCGGACGTGATCACTGTCTTTGACACCTAATCCGACAGTGTCATTCTTAACCTTGCTTTTGACGGGAGCCCGGATCCCAGTCCCACTTGCACCTAGTCCGAGGCGAGCATCCGGATCCCAGCCATACGAAGAAAGGTACTTCAGTCCCACGTGATCGCGGTCGAGATGAGAAGGCGGGTGAGAGTGGGATAGGCAGACTTGGTGCGCTAATGATGATTCGTGAGGTTGGGTGGGAACGCTTGATGTTGATGGGGTGATGGGCAGATTGCAAACTGTGCACATGACCTCCCCAGAGGCTGTGCTATCTTCTTGAACGTCGTCTGACTGCTTTTGTGGGTTTTCTGTATCTGGATTCGGTGGTTGGACAATAGCTAGATACCTGTCCGCGACACTGGACTCGGGAGTTGCCTGTGATGCAGGTGATGGCTCAGACTCAGCACGCACGAACGCGACTCGCTTTCGTCTGATACCGGCTCCGAATACCTGTTGGTCTTGCAGTGGGAGGAAATACTCGTCCTCTTCTTGGGACATTGCTTTGGGTAGAGAAGACTCCTAGAAGCCCGATTAGAGAAGAGTAATATGGAAAGTGGAAACACACTTGAAGCTGGCAGCCACTGCGGGAGATCTGCGCCACTAGCCAGCCTTACAGCACTAAGTTTGAATTAGCCGATTTCAGCGTAGTCTCGAAAAGCTACGTAGTAATGTGCCAGGCACAGCTTTTCTGAAATGGGAGAAGACGTTTTCGGGACCTCTAGAGTATGCCACTTCCACTGTTGGCCGAGAGCCTCTGGAGGGGACTGTCTAGCATTCCTTATGGCTACACAGTGCTGAAATTTTCATCATGGGCGCTGGTCATCTCCCTCCTCAAATACTACTTTGGAGGAGCCAGGAACACGGCCGAGCGTGTTATGCATGGCAAGGTGGTCATCATCACTGTAAGCTTTCAAGACACCCCTCTATTGATTGTTCCGAAGCCTGTCTTGAGTTGACCGCCGCATATAGGGTGGTACATCCGGCATAGGCGCCGCTGTTGTTCGGGACCTCGCCTTACGAGGAGCTCAGATTATTCTACTGTCTCGTCATGCCGCGAATGACCCATTCCTGGTGGATTACATTGATGATCTTCGTAGCTCTACGAACAATGAACTTGTGTATGCTGAGCAGGTGGATCTCTCTTCGTTACACTCCATCCGTCGTTTCGCAACCAAATGGATAGACAATGCTCCTCCGAGGCGGCTGGACATGATAGTCCTCTGTGCTGCGGTCATGACTCCAAGATGGGGAAGTCGCCAACTTACTGCTGACGGGCTGGAAGAGGAATGGGGAGTCAACTATCTGGCCAACTTCCACTTGTTGAGCATTCTCAGCCCCGCCATCAGGGCTCAGCCGCCAGATAGAGATGTCCGCATTTTATTCAGTACCTGCAATAGCTACATCGGAGCGAGCCTTGACCTAACAGGCACCCAGAAGGAGACGTCTTCCGGCCAGAGGTCCTACGGCAGGAGTAAAATAGCATTGATGACTTTTGCACTGGCTTTTCAGAAACATTTGGACAGCTACACTCGTCCTGATAAGCAACCGAACAATGCCAGAGCTTTTCTTGTGGATCCGGGACAATCGCGTACTCCGGGGACCAGGAGGTGGCTCACCGGCGGCTCATTATGGGGTTTACTCGCATATCTCATTACCTGGCCATTCTGGTGGCTTGTGCTGAAGTCCCCCGAGCAGGGCGCACAGAGCTTTCTGCTAGCTGCGATGGAGGGAGAGCTCGCTCGAGATGCCGGTGGAAAGCTGATCAAGGAGTGTCGCGAACGTGACTTCTTACGCTCCGAGGTAACAGATATCGAGATCGCTAAGAAGCTGTGGGAATTCAGCGAAAAGCAGATTGAGCAAACTGAAAAAGAAAGTGCAGTAAGAAGAGCGCTGGCAAAGAGAGAAAAGGATGCCGCAAATCAGGCATCGCCATCGGCGGAGTCCATGGGTAGTAGCAAGCAAGGAAAGACCAGTAGCCTGAGGAACAGCCGAAAAGCCAAATAATCACAACTACGCTCTCATATCATCCAATCGTCCCAGAGGATGATTCGAGTATAGAACGACCGATAGGCTCTACAGTCTTGCTGCCTAATGGAGGGAGAAAGAGAATCCTTTTCATTGTGGATCCAAATTTAAAGCCTGGAGGCAGCAGGCACAAGGTACAACGACACCTCCCCCCTCCCGCAACCAAGACTCCTGTTTTCTCTACAGACGACTCCAAACCTGCCAACCTACGTCTTGTCCGTCCCTTAACTACCCCTCCATCACCCATTCAGCAAGGTTCAGGTCATGCTCTATCCGTCCCAACTCATGCTGTCGCAATAAAAGCATCACGCTGCTTCGCTCTCAAACAAAGTTCGGCAACACCAGGTCCCGCAGTTCTTAGTTCCCATGGATCCACAGCACTTTCATCGATTTCCAAGTGCCTCAAAGCAGCAAAGTAACTCGTTCAAGGGGACAAGTAGAATGAATGATATGGCTCTAATTCAGCTGGACAAAGTTCCCACCAAACTTGAATACGGCGAGATGGCCCCAACTCCGTGGCTCCCGCCGAGACGTTTTTCCACGCAACATGACACTGCGATTCTATTCACCGCGCTGCGCCCGAGGCAGCCTCCTCTCTAGACCGGTGTGTTTCATCTCCCAATATTGAAAGGGAGAAGTTGTAGCTAAGCTCGAGTTTGTGGACATGCCAGCAAAGTTAGCTATGGGTGCTATGGTTATGAGATGACAAATGGACCTAGAGAAGTCTTACATCAACAGGCTACTGGTGGTGTGTTTTCAGGAACGGCGTAAGAGTTGTCGCAGAAATCTATAACCCATCCCATGTTACGAGCTTGGATTTCATCAATGGATGGTGGCTAGAGAATTGGTGATATTTCTTACATTCTGCGAAAAGCAAGCTATCTACTCTCGAGCTCAACGCCTGCATCTATATCCTCTGTCCCATCCAAAATATCTCCATCATGCCTGTTATCATCTACTGGTAGGGACGACCTCTCTTCGCCTCTACCGCCAAGCCACCCATCCCCTGCCACTGTCGAAGCCGAAGCCGACCCCCCTGCTCTCCTGGGCGGCAATCTCAACCGCCCGGAAGTTAAAGCCGAGATCTTATCAGCCATCCACTCCCCCACCCTGGCCATTCCCTTCCAAAGCATCTCCTGCTGCCTCCCTCCATTTCCCTCTTCATGCCCCACACCAACTCCATGCCCATTGGTTTCCTGCGCCTCGACCTTAAACTGAAACTTCAAACAATCCTTGACCGTCACCAAACCGACCAGCCTACCCCTATGCTCCACCAGGATGACCCTCGGTCCCATCTTCTTAAAGAGCTCCATCTCCGTCTCGAGCGGGAGGCGCGGGTGCACGGTGATGGGGGTGGCGTCGACGAAGGGACTGAAGTCGACAGTTTGCTGGCCGGAGGAGGTGGCTATGTCGTCGAAGGTGAGGGGCGCAGGGCTGCTGCTGATTATTGGTGTAGCGGGGGTGGCTGAAGTTCCCAGTTGCGAAGAGGAGGAGGGAGCGAAAGAGCATTTCGCGACAGGGGACATGAGACCTTGCTTTCTGGCTCTGTCAATGGCAAAGCGGAGTTCTGTGCGGCCGATATAGCCAAGGAGGATTTTGGATTCCCTGTCTTCGATGATGGGGAAGCCGGAATAAGGGGTTGAGTTGAGGATGTCTTCAGCGGCGCTGACGGGGAAGTTGGTGGAGGGAAGTACGCTCATGTCGTCGGAGGTCATGACTTGGGAGACTGGCACGCCGAAGCTGTGTTCTTCTTTGTTGTCAAGGAAGGGGAAGCCGTTGAACCAGATCATGCGGTCGGCGATGCCCCCTTTGCCGAAGCGGTCGCCTACGGCTTTGGTGACACCGACCACGATCATGGTGGGTAGAATGTAGGTTAATGCTCCTGTGAGCTCAAACATGATCACCGTGACCGAGATGGTGATGTGCATGATGCCACTGAGGGCTGCGCCGGCGCCAAGGAAGGCGTACGTTCCCGGAGTGATGCAGGCGACGTCTGGTTCGCAGGCGGAGAAGAAGTGGGAGTTTGGGAATGATTCATGGAGAGCTTGGACTAGGATTCCGATCATACGGCCAAAAGACGCGCCGATGGCCATGGATGGGACGAAGATGCCGGCTGGCACTTTGCAGCCGTAGGAGACGATGACGAGGAGGATGCGCAAGGTGGTAGCAATGAAGAGTGAGAGGATCATGGACCAGCGATTTTTGGCTTCACAGATGCCGTCATAGTCCTGGTCACCTTCACATTCTAGGAACAACATCTCCATCATTTCGGTCATGTCGATGCGTAAGAACATATTCGGATAACAAAGGAGAGCAGTGGCCCCGGCCAGGATGACTGCCTCCGGAATGGCATATTTCGTCAAGTATATCTTCCGGAACGCCTGCGCTCGAAGATTCCATTTGATGACGAATGCGCCGTACAAACCACCAAAGATGCCGATTAGTATAAAGAAAATTATCTCGAAGAAGTGCCAGGTTCGATCATATTTGACTTGAAACATGACCAGCTGACCTGTGCGGAAAGGGTTCATTGCAGCAAGCACTGCCGTAGCTACCAAGGCA
Source organism: Endocarpon pusillum Z07020 (assembly GCF_000464535.1). Taxonomy (NCBI): domain Eukaryota; kingdom Fungi; phylum Ascomycota; class Eurotiomycetes; order Verrucariales; family Verrucariaceae; genus Endocarpon; species Endocarpon pusillum. The sequence goes on along the minus strand of NW_006916325.1, from coordinate 12,751 downwards.
CAGAAGTAGCTGCGCCAGAGGGTCTTCAACGGGAAGTATGTTGCCATTTCCTGCCGAATATTAGTACTTCAGCTGCAGTGCAAGGCTGCTTCTAACCTCGAGAGAGAAAAGTACTCCTCCAATTGGACTCCCGAAGGCGACGGCTACACCAGCGGCTGCAGTCGCTGTCAAGATCTCTCGAGTCTTCGCTGCATTACGTCTGTATTTGTCAAAGTATCGCGAGATGACATTGCCAGCACACACAGCATAGTGCACGCTTGGCCCTTCCTTGCCGACTGACAAACCAGAAGCAATCGCCAATGGCAGACAAATTGACTTGATAAGAAAGGTCTTAAAATCGAGAAACCCCTGCATAACAAAGCCAGCAATGATACACTTGATCTCTGAGATCCCTGAGCCGGCTGCGTACGGAGCGTACTGCTTGACCAGAAAGGCAGACACAAGAGCAAATAGTACCTGCAGATGTGTCAACTATTGTTCGACAGCTCAGGAAGACCAGATATCCATACCGAGAAGATAAAGTATATTATGTAGTTTGCCAACCCGAAAGACGTCCATCTCTTCCACTCATCACATCCATTCTCAGCACCCCAGCAGCAGAATTGCTCGTTCAGGTAGAAAGCCGTAGTACAGTATCCCAACTTGACATCTGATAGCCATTCGGTAATGATATTCAAAGCTGCTGCGTTGACGCCAATGACAGCCCCGACTATAGTGACCACGATCCATGCCTGACCAGCTTCATAAGAATCCCTCAGTTTCCCCCGCCAACCCAGGATGCCCTCGCGCGCAAAGAAAGTTGCGTTCTCTTTCCGCCGAGCTCTGCGACGAAGTTGTTCTCTCGCATCGTCTTGAACCCAGTCTATCGTAGTGAAGTCCTCGTATCGCTTGATCTCCGCAATCTCCTCGGTGATCGAATGCACCGCCGGGTCTGTCGAGGCTCCATGGTGACCTCGTTCTACTGACGAGAGGGTCGACCTGCGTCTGGGAAGTCGTCGTTCAGGAACCAGCGATGATTGTCTCTGGGAATGCGCAGAGTAGGAGGACGAGCGCGAGTTCATAACATCGAGTTGTCTCTCATACTGGTCTGCAAGTTAGGTCAGTTAGACGTACCTAGCCTGGGATGTTGAATCCGCTCCCTAAGCATGACCCCAATGTCGTTCCAACAACGCCTTTCCGTTTTGGGACATCATCGACCACCCTTCAGACTCTCACTTCTGCACGCTACTTTCTTCTTTCCTGGCTTGCGCGCCGTGTATTCTGCTTACACAAACGGGCCTCGTACTACAGGTAATTCCAGTGTCCGGACCAACTGGCATGTCCACTGCCTGTCATCGTATATCTCGATATACCTCTCACCGATTGGGTGCTCGACATTCCCATTACGAGGAAGTTGCTGGCCGCCCTAACGCGGCAGAATCTGCTCAAAGGGCCATACCGGTGTACACATCTAGGTGAAAGCCCATTTACAGGATTCAACAGATTTTCTACCTTACCATTGCTGCCCCTTTTTTCTCTTACTATACTGCCTGTCTTCCAATATGCCTTACAACAACACGGCTATTCCACCGCCTGACGAGATAACTGGCACGTCTGCTTTGCCACGTATGTTCCACTCCGCTCCGGTTGAACAGTGCTAATCAGGGCAATCAGTTGCAAGAGTGAAGAAGATCATTGCAATGGATGAAGACCTCGTCCAATGCTCTAACAGTGCTGCTTTTGCCATATCAGTAGCTACGGTAAAAACTCTTCCCTCTCCACATCGAATGTGTGACTGATCAATCAACCATAGGAGAACTTCATTAGATATTTGACGGAGCAAGCCCACAATGTTGTCAAGGCTGAACGGAAACCACGGCGGAATATTCAATACAAAGACTTTGGTGAGTCTTTACTGGGCATTCTACTAACGGCAGTACACTGATCTGCGCAAGCCAACGCTGTTGCTCGCATTGACAACCTCGACTTCCTTGCGGATGTGATTCCAAAGACAACGACGTACAAACAATTCAAGGAGAAGAGGGCCAGAGAAGAGGCCGCCTCTGCTGCTCTGGTTCCAGTAGCACCGGGCCAAACAACGCTGCAGAACGGATTTGGGGGCGCAGTACCAATTGGACACCTCGACCCTCATCCCGATAGATCGTCAAGAGAGGAAAGCAATGGAGTTTCGTCCAGCCAGAAGCTGCCATTTCCGATGAATCGAAGCCCAGTCGCTGATCGGACGTTGCACACGTCGGTGCATGGCCATCCGCCGCCTTTGATGCAGCGAGATGTCGAGATGGAGGACGGAGGTATCTCACGATGAATATGTTTGTCTAGCGGATGTATGATTAGCTCTGGCGTTGGGGCATCAAGCATCAATTCGGCATTTTGCCCGAGCCGCAAAAGAGACCTGCTCTTAGTGTGGATAGAGTCCGCGAAGTTTAGAGCGTGCTGTTCTTTGATGGTTCTCAGTACTGGCTGTAGCATTAAAAATCACTCGACAGAATAAAACCAAAATACGTGCTTAATAAGATATTCGAAGTTGTGATGATGTGAAGCTGGCTGTTCTACATAAAGAGTTCCAACCAATTACTGTAAAGTTGACCAAAATCGGAGAAAGCTACTTCCCCTTCTATGAATTCCGAACTTCGACAACAACCTCTAGCTTCTCAGTCGCTCACACAACGACACCTCTCCAACGCGCAAACATGCGTCCTCTCGCTTCTGGTGCCGGTCCAGCTCTGCGCAGCTGGACAAAACACTCTCTTCCTCTCCCTTTCTCTCGCATTGCTCCCGCCGTTGTCACCGTGCCACATAGACGACCAGTGTCAGAATACAGTCCGACCTCGAGCTTCAACAGTCCGTTCAAGGGCGAGGAGTACTCACCGACGACGAAGATACCGAGCTTTGGGAAATATATGAGCAAGAATTCCGAGACGTCGAACCGAGTGTTTCAGTACTTTATGGTTGGATCGATGGGATTGTTGGCTGCGGCAGGGGCAAAGGCAACAGTACAAGGTGAGCGCTGCGCTTTACCAGAAGCGCTCGGAGAGGCTTCTCTACAACGGAAGCCTGGTCATGAGGAGTGGGGTTCTCGGAGGCGCATTGACTGACATTGGCTCCGTCTGCTCAGATTTCCTGGTCAGCATGTCAGCATCAGCGGACGTGCTCGCCCAAGCCAAAGTCGAGGTCGACCTCGCCGCAATCCCCGAAGGCAAGAATGTGAGTTTATCACACCCCTCCTCTCGATCCTCATGACACTAAATTTCTGTACAGGTGATCATCAAATGGCGCGGCAAGCCCGTCTTCATCCGCCACCGCACCGAGTCTGAGATCAAAGACGCCCGCTCCGTAAACGTCCAAAGCCTCCGTGACCCGCAGGCCGACGACGAGCGTGTCAAGAAACCCGAGTGGCTCATCATGCTGGGCGTCTGCACTCACCTGGGTTGCGTGCCGATTGGCGAGGCGGGCGATTACGGGGGTTGGTTTTGTCCTTGCCATGGGAGTCATTACGATGTCAGTGGGAGGGTGAGGAGGGGACCGGCGCCGTTGAATTTGGAGGTGCCCGGTTATGAATTCCCGACCGAGGAGAGTGTAGTTATTGGGTAAGAAGGACGAAGAAGGGGGGCGGGTTGATGGCATGTAGAAGGGATGGAGGGATGTTGGAGAGACGTTCTAGAAGAGCTTCGATGACTACCAGATCGTCGTGTACAAATGATCATACATTAAACGTCTATATACATATCTAAAGTCTAGCCTTGTCTCCCTGATGCGCAACGTCTACCGTGGCCGTAGTAGCACAAGCAGCAAGCCCATCAATGCCGCACCTCCCGCCGCACCCTCCAGCACCGCCGTCGTAACATCCCGCTGCGTCATGATGACCTTCTTCTCGCTGAACAGTTCTCGGAAGGCGTCTTGGTAGTAAGCGAACCCGGTTCTGGGCTCACCAAACACAGCTTGCACAGGGAGTAGATCTTCGATAGGAACAGGGTCGCCATTATCGTTCTTGGCTGCCTCAATGGCTTCAGCGGCATCAATGACTTCGATTGCCGTCTCAATGGCTGATGAGTTGCCTGATGCGGCAGGTGCAACGGCGTCGACCATACTGATTGCTGCGGCCAGCTTGGCTTGGTCCACTACCTCGGCGAGGACATCTGGCCCTGTTGCTGCTGGTGCTGCTGGTGCTGCTGGTGCTGCATCCGTTGTGCTGACTCTGTCCCCGGACGCGGCTGCTAATGCTGGTGAAGAGGTGACATCTATTTTCTCTTTTTCAAGCGCCTCCATGACCTTCTCCTCGAATCCCTTGACCAGCCTCTTTCTCCTCCATGGCTCGATCGCCACCTGAAAGATGAGGAATAAAAGTATGTTCACACCCATTAGCCCCCACGTCCCCCAGGTACTCATCTGCCGGATTTTATCACTCCATATCTGCTCCTCATGATACCGCGCCAATATTGATTTTGCCAGCGCATTACTCGCCTCCTCGGCCGCCTTCTCACGTTGCACCAGCTCATCATGTGCTCGCTGCTCCGCCTGTTCGTTTGCATGATCACTCCTATAGAGACTGGTGAAGCGCTCCAGATCCGAAGGACTCCAGCTGTGTTTTCGTTGTAGCAGATCATTGACTTCGCGCTGCGTGTCGGATCTTGTAGCCACGGCGGTTGTGTAGGCCGCACGAGCGGCTTTCACACCTTGTCTGGTTGTGGAGACGAGTTCTTCTTGGTTCTCAATGGATTTTTTGAGTGCTTCGATGCCGGAATAGCCGGTCAAGTCGTTCAGTCGTTGTGAGGCGGTGAAGATATTGGCTTGAAGGCTGTCCATGAGATGTGAAGCGCGCCTGGAGAGGTCGGTGCGACGAGATTCGGTGTGCGAGGGTAGCTCGCTTCGGCGTTTGGACGAAGGTGGAGCAGGGGCAGCAGAAGATTCATCTTTAGATTTAGAAGGCAAGTCGGTCGACGAGCTGAGCTTTTCTCCCTTTCCATTCTGGTCCAGATCTTTTTTCGTATCTGAATACTGACTGTAACATCGAGCTTCTGCGTGCAGTCGAATCGCACGACTGGGTCGATTCTTTCCTGGAACTCGATGGAATTCTGTTCTCAGTACTGGCGAATGCGGCCGAGCCTTCGAAACCCTGAAGGCAACTCGTATACATTGCGCGAGCCGGAGAGGAGCTGGCTGCATTGGTACTCAACCGCGGGAGAGCAACAGAGACCAGAACTCCTCCGATGCAGCCGGTTTGGTGAACGATCTGGAGCACTGCAAATGTAGCTACACGTTTGGACTGTGTAAAGTTCAACCGAAGTATTTCCGCTCTTGGTAAGGGCACCAGTCGACATCATTAAAGATCAGCAAAAAGAGTACTCGATAAAATACAAAATTATAAGTTAGTGACTTATACCAATCAAAACAAAGCACTTTTATACTAACAAAAAATAATAGTACCATACTTACCAGTTATAAGAATTATCTAAAGCTTTAGGAAGCCTTTCGTTTTTCGTTCGCTGCATACAACACCTTCCCCATTGATTCTCCAGTCTATCTAGATACATCCGCAATAGGAAGACTCCGGCTCCGCAGTGTCTGCGCAAGGTGATCCCGGTATCATATAACCGGCAAAAGATGATATAGCTTTGAGGAGTAACAAGGTGAATTTCCGAAAGATGGATCAAGGATAAACTGGCTTGCTGCGGAAAGATTGGTCCCTGGGGTTGAGAAAGCCAACAATGAAATCCATGGGGGCTGTGCCGTTCATAGAGGGCCAAAAGGCTTAGAGCTTGGAGCTTGGACTTCAAGGTTGGTCGTTCATCCCACAGCTATGCACAATGACGCTTTAAGGATGGCTCGAATGACAGACTCTGTTATTGTCCAGGAAGCGGTGCAAAAGGATATGTGATAAGGCCAAATTCAATACAACTCTAATATTTGGTGCATTCTACAGCCTCCGAACAGATGTCGAAGAGGATTTGCCAATCAACGTCGGAAATGGCGGAGCAGGATTGTCAGAATGCAAGAAGCCTGATCGTTCTGACAGTGTTTAACCAATAGATACCCTTGGCTTTCCGGGAGGGTGTACTGCGAGTTCTATAGGGTGGGCTCATCACATTGACGCTGTTGTTGTACATCCCTAACCAAAAATGTACTCCCACCATCCCTTCTTCCACGTCCTTCCGAACCGATGGTTGACGCATGCCTCCTTACTGTCAAACATTTCCGCCCCCGAATGCCGTTGCCCATTGCCCCAGACATTTATGGGTAGCACCAGAAGTCCGCTTACGCTTTCGGCTTCTCCTTCCCCTTCTGCGCTCTGACCCCTACCCGCTTTCCCATCGATCCAGAGAGGCTCCTTCAGATGATGAAACGGGGCCCAAGTCACCCGTGCGCGGTCGTCTCTCTTTATCTCTCCAGCAGTCTCATCTGCTTTTACAGACGCGCTCATCAAGTCATGCTCTTGGGGTAATGATTCAGAAAGCACATCTAGCACCGCATCCGTGAACATCCCCGGCCCAGTGACCTCCAGTATGTCCTCCTCACTGTACCGTGGCCCATGGAAAAATCCAGAGCTAGCACGATTATGCCTTACTGAATGTGCAATAACCCTCACGATAGCTCTTCTCAGGAACGGACTGAACCGCCTAGGCGCGTATAAAGTATACTGAATAAAACCATATGTTCGCGACCAGTGCCACTGCTTTTTCATCGCTGTAGAGGCGTAAGGTTCATCAATCTCAATGCTGACTGCAAGAGAGATATTATGATAATGTTCTGTAAATAGTGGATTTAGAGAATTACAGAACTCAATAGGTTGAATAGGGTGGACGTCAATGTCAGCGTAAAAGCCGCCATTATACCAGAGAAGTAAATAACGGAGCAGGTCGGCTCGGAGGATTGAGACAGGATAGTTGGTGTATATCTCGGTCAAAGAAGGTATACTGTTTAGGGATTGCACGAAGTCAAGGCCATCTCTATCAGTAAGGTACTATGAAAGAGGTTAATTCAGACAGAAACTCCTTTTCTTGCTTGTGCGAGGGATTTACTTTGTACTCCCACCCCGAATTCTGCTCCTGCCACCGCCTACAATCATATTCCCTTTCCTCTGCATCTTCCGGTCCAGTTTGCCAGATTTTCTTTACAGTACCCCTAGCCTCTGGTAGTAATGCGCGGTTCTCGATGTTAAGAAGCGCCTGTTCCAACTGATTCTCCAAGGTGACATCCGGATTTTGTCGAAAGTGCGAGTGGTATAAGAACTCAGGCTTTGTGGTCTGCTCGCGTGTTGGCGCAGGGCGATTCGCAGAGCGATTGTTTTCCCATTTAGGTGGTGAGGGAAAGTAATTGTAGAGGAGGTATAGTAGGAGAGTGAGGAAGACTAGGTTGCGCCAGCGGCGGTCAGTCCGCGGCATGGTGTAGGGCACATGGCTTGCATTTTGTTCTCGTGCAAACTGTGGTACATGTAACTTTATATGTTAAGAGATTCTGGTCGTCTGCCTCTTCCGGTTTGGCGTCCGACCCAGCTTGGCGCCCTCTCCGGTGCTTTTCACGACGCCCTCCAACTAATTAGTTTCTGCCTCTTTCCGTCCTTTTCTTCTAGGACGTGGGATGGCACCGCAGGAGTCACCCTCAGCCAGTGGTCCTTATGCCCACTTTCTTGCTTCCCCTTGTCCTACCTAAGGTCTACCCTTGATTGATTGAGGCTGAACTTCTAAGATTTGGTTTATGGCCCCGTCTTCGCCGCTCTCCCTCACTGCTTCCACGTCCTGCTTCGGACAGGCCTGCAATTTCAAGTGCATAAAGATGGCATCAATCTTAGGCTGATCAACTGCGTCAGTAAGCCAGCACGAGTCTACCGGCCTTCTAACCCCTACAAAGCTGTAGGATTTGGGCAGTCGTACAGTTTGATAAGTGACCGCTATGAAACGGCTTGGCGGTTTAGGCGCTTAGGCCGTCTAGCCTTTGGCTAATCTTACTACATACAATACTTCATTCAGACTCACCACCAGGGTCCTTTGGTGCTTTGAATCAGTTGTTGGTCCAATCTCCCTTTACAAGTTCCACTTCGGGCATGCAGGCTTAAGGACGCCTCGCTAGTAACAAAAGTTATTGGGAGATACTTGAAACCTGCAGCCTTGTCCCACTTCTGCCGTCCCGACTGCGCCAATGCGGTTGCATATCCATTCCCTTTAGACAGAGAGCATATCCCTCCTCAAGTACTCCCAGAGTTTGTGCACAACCCATCACAAGAATGTTCCTTTTAACCTCACACAGGGTGGTCAATACTATTATAGCTCTGTCGTTCTCCTTTTATGTCTCTGCCGATTGGTTCACGAATCCTCCCAGCTTTTTGAAGCCCGAGTTAGATGCGACGGACAATCAGAAGCTTCTGGACCTTAGCACCACCTTCACGCTTGGAGAAACGGTTGTGATTTCGTGGAATGTCCCGTTCTCCACTGTGCCTTATGTCTCCTTGGCATTGCACCATTTTGATGTCAGGAGGGATATCGTCCTCAATGTGTTTATATGTTCGTGTATCCCAAGGATTGTGTTCACCTCCGCTCTCTTTTCCCTTTGTATGGAATGCTCAAGCTAATATCCTCCGTCCTAGCAAACGACCCGAACGAGGGAAGTTACATCTGGACTATTGGCGATAATGATAAGATCACCGAGGAAGAATTAGCTATTAGCCCAAACTTTAGCTTCCGACTCCTTGACGTCTCTGGTACACATACTTCGACGGGTAATCCTCCAGGCTTCGTGGACCATACTTTAACTAGCCGAGGGTTTGTTATCAAATCAAATCGAACGGCTTCAACGAGCACTTCGATTTCGGTTTCATCCACAAGTGGGCTCTTAAGTGAGCCCATAAGTGAGCCCATAAGTGAGCCCTCAAGCGAGCCCACAAGTGAGCCCACAGGCGAGTCCTCAAGTGAGCCCACAAGTGAGTCCACAAGTGAGTCCACAAGTGAGTCCACAAGTGAGTCCACAAGTGAGCCCACAAGTGAGCCCACAAGTGAGTCCTCAACAACTACATCCGCTATATCGAACACCGTCTCGACGGTGAGCAGCCTCGCCGCATCGCCTACGCAATCGACAGCAACAACCTCCCCATCTGGCCATACTACGGGAGATAAGGTCGCCATAACCCTCGGTGCCTTCTGGGCCCTCCTTGTCGGCCTGTTGTTGTATCTTTACTTCCAACATCGAAGCCAGCAGAAGCACCGTGCACAAAACTCGAACGTTGAAGGATTCAGTGGCCTGAAGCCAGAACTTGAAGGCAAGGGCGTGGCCTTTATTGTACCAAAGCCAGACGTTCACACTGCTGAGCTCCCAGATAATAACCTTGAAACTCCCACTGCGGAGCTTAACCGAGTATAGACGTTGCCTAATACCATGGCCTAGTATTAAACATTGTGGGACCAAGTATTACTTGGTAGGGCAGGGCATTGGGCGACGTAATAATCTAGTGTATGAACAGTATGCGTCCTTGCAAGTCTGAAGCACCATCGTAGTATATGATGTCTGGCTGCATTCCGTCGCATGCGCCCTTGACGCTATGCATCCTCTTTCCTTTTTGAGTATAAGTCCACACCTTTGCCGCACTTCAAAGTATTTGCTGCCGCCTCCCATGTATATGTTCCCTTTGCTTTCTATCATTGTTATATTTATCATGTCATTCTCCTTCCTAACACACATATCACCTATTGCCTCGTATTCTGCTTGAAGGCGCGGCCTGCATCACTTGTTTCTCCCGCAGAGTCCATAATAATAGCGGACCCGTGCATCGTCCAAACACAAGCCATGCATGCAGGCTATCATGAGTTCTCAGGCCGCTCTGCCCTTGTTCCTTTTGCAAAAAGGGTGACAATTGTTCTCAGACAATCGCACAATGAAAACTCTTTGTTCCAATTCCTTGTTCATTAGTGAAATATACCATGGCATTGTCCACGGAAAATATAAATCACCTTCAGCGAAAGTTGGCCAATCCATTCGAGTTGGTAACAACTGAAGAAGTGCTACAGCGCATTCCAATTGCTCATGAACCTTTTCCATTGACCCCTTTTTCAACAGCAGAATGTGTATCCGGGTCATTGTGGGCAAGTACCACTGCGGTCACCAGCGCTCGCCTTCTCATGGCATACCAGACGAATTCATCCGACAATGCCAGGACAGCTTACGCTTCCTTGCGTGCAACATTGCAATTGACGAAGAAGATGTGCCATGGCTCTGTCCAAATTGTCATTGGGAGTACGTGAAGCAACATCTGGCTCCTCTCTGGCAACAGGTCACCGTTACTAAGTGCCGTGTGTTGCAGGATGTGCAGATCTATCCCGCCGAATCCAGCTACGTGAATGCTCAAAAAGAAGCAGACCGTCTCAATGCGACCTTCGAGATTCAACAAGATGCCATCAACAACAGCGCAGTTTCTTATCACAAGCTTCGAGATTCGACTTTGCGATGTTTTCTGGCAGAAAACTTTGTTGTCTGCTTGGGGCGCGCACACCATGCCCACCGTCCGTGGAGTTTGTTGTATCAGCAAGAGCCTTTCGCGCGCACAAGAGCGGACATAGATGTCGACTCCAGCTCTCCCGATCCTGCACATGATCACATCGACCTCCCAAGTCCACCTCCACCAGCAGTGGAGACCGATCAGGGCGTCATTCAAACCAATCCGCCAAGTGTACAACCGGAACAAGGACCCACTGACCAAGATCTACCGGCGGTGGAGCCTGATCGGGACATCACTCATCCAGGTCAATCAACCTTGGAGGTTGATCAAGGTGTCACTCATACAGACATGCAGCTGGAGACACCACTCCCTGATTCGCCAACCGCACTGAGCTTAGGTCAAGCTATTTCAGATGATGGGTCCTCAGATGAAGATATGTCATATGGGGAAAATGGAGAACTAAGATGTCTATTTTGTGCCAATCGTGGCAGTTCTTACGGAGTTGATGTGAATCAAAGAATTTGCATTCAATGCCAGCATAGGCGTGAGCGTGAGCCTCGTACATCTAACGGCCTCGACCAGGGCTTCCAGCGCTTGGCCCAAGAGTACCACGACTTGATGGCTCGCAATGATGCAGTGCTGGAAACTCTACGCAGTGCAGCGGGTGGAGATAATCAACGCTCACTCTTTGGGTCGGGAAACCTTCACGCCAGTGATAGGTCTATTGAAGGAGATGAGCCGGGAGATGGAACAGCTCTTGGCCGCTTCTTCGCCAACTTGAACGCTGAGATCACCCAACCAGAGGACGCGCATCATGGTGAACACGTCTCAGACAATGATTCAGAGGAGCGTCCACGGCAGAGACGCCGTTTAAATCAGACACAGGAGGTAGAAACGACGGATGGTACAGGTGAGTCAAGTTCTTGATTGCCACGGTTTTGCACTCTCCAGAGTATTGTGAATAACCTCTGCGACACAACTTTCGTCTTATCTTCAAGGGATCAGAATTTAAGTTGCAGCGATGGCGGCACCGCTGAGAGAATGCGGCCATCTATGTTTTCACAGTCAAACTTTACGCACTCAACTGCGAAGCAGATGTGTATGGAGCCCGTGGCTGCTGGTCAGTCGCTTTCAAGGTACGTCAATCTCGAAACAATTCCCAGGAAAAATGATCATTCCCATGAACCACGGTGAGTATGATTCCCGAATCCCCCTAATCTGCATACCGGCAGGTACTGTCGACATGGCTCCCGGGGGTATATTCAGTCCCAGAGATCCGGAAAATCAGCGAATAAAGACCTAACATGCTCGTAATTTTGTACGGAAAACTTGCATACTTTTAGTTCCCCCGTGGATTCCAACATGCTGCGGCCGGGTTGTGACATGGTCAATCTAATACGTGTTTGAGTACCATGGCCGATTGGATGCAGAGACGCTTAATACAGTGTCCCCGTTCGGAATTCATCTGCATCCCATAGATATCGAACCTGGCAACATTAGTCCCATATGGCAGCTCTCCCCTCATCCTGCATTTTCAGCAAATAGAAATGAATTTTAAATACAGAATATTTCCTTTTGTATCTAATCCTTCTTCTTCTCCTCTACTTTAACACTCGACCCGGGTAAGACGTCAATTCAGAACAACTACCACTATCCACAATTCTTTCGAACAACAACCGTATCTAACACTAGTCTTAAAAGCCCCTTAACATAGTATTCTCCGTAACCACATGCTCTCCCCCCCCGGTCTCCTTTTCACTCCCTCATACCAATGCTGCTAACCTAGGAACCCCATCTCTCAGTCTATTCCTGGCTCAAACATCACCTACCGTACATACATACTCATATCAGTCAGAACGAATACCGCTCACGTAGTTGCATGTTCGGGGATCCGTGTCGTGCCAGAGCGATTGAGTGGGTGCGTGGAGGTGGAGGGAGGGATACTGTGGACCGGATGTCACGTGATATATAGCGCTGCAACAAACGCTACTGGATTCTGCGCGTCTTCGATGAATTTGCGGTTATCAAACGGTGGCGTATTGTGCGACGTTTTGAATGCGTTTTATCACAGATTTGTTACGCGTTTCGCCTCGAATTAACATGTATTTTTAGTATTGACGTTTCGCGCTATTTCGCATGGATTGGCAGTTTGATATAGCAATTTGGTATGTATAAATAGGCTCTCCTTGCGCGGTCAATTAGATAGAACAACTTGCTATTCAGATTCTATTCTCCTGATTAGTCAGCAACGTTCGACAGATACTTTGTATATATGTAACTACCACCGCTCTTCAAAGAGTCTTGTTGACCTTCTGAGAGGGCTAATTGGCC